>NC_133658.1:539846675-540027663 GCF_037893015.1 Macrotis lagotis
CAAGGCAATGGGGCTAAGTGGCTTGCCCAAGGCCATACAGTTGGCAATTATTAAGTGTCTGAGGCCATATTTGAACTCAGGTTAATTCAATTTCTTAAAAAAAAGTTTGTATTTTGCACATGACACTGTGTTAAATAAAAATGTACTTGGTTTTTGTCCTCAAGGAATATAAGTCTAAAAACAGGGATAAGTCATTCACAAGTAAATATGATACCATGTAGAATGAGATAATTGTTAACTACAATCTAAACAAGGTACTTTAATAAGGAGATCTGAAGAAGGAAAGGTCACTTGCAGCTATGGAAGACACGGAAGGCTTCACTGAGATGATAGTATGTTTGCTGGCTGTGGAAGGAATAAAAATATATTTGAGGCATAAGAGATGTTTTACACACACACACACACACACACACACACACACACACACACACATATATATATATCTATATATGGGCAGGAGTGAAGGAAAATTTGCCTGAAATATGCTGTATATAAAAGGGTACTGTATATAAGGATAAAAAAGTAGGTCAAGGGACTGTGGATTGTATTTTATATATTAGGTATAATAAGAATTTAGGGAGCTACTGAAGATTTTTGATAGTGGAAATGACATAGAAATATTCATTAGGAATATCAATTTGCTAAGAATATAATTTGAAAAATGGATTAAAGAAGGGAGAATCCTGTTAGGAGGCTATTAGATTAGTTCAAGTATGAGAGTGGTGTCAATATGAATAGGTTATATAGAGAAAGATAGGAGAGAGAATATAGGTATAGAATTGACAGGTTTAGGCACATGCTTGGATGTGGGGAAGAGAGAGGGGGGAGAGAAAGAATAGATGTTAAAATGGACCTCTAGTTTTGAGTCTGGTTTCTTGGGAGTTTAGCAATGCCTCATTTGGAATTTTTATTAGAAGGAGGGACAGAAATTAAGCTTTGTTTGTAGCTCATTGAGTTTAAATTGTCAATTGGGATATCACACAAGCAGGTAGAAAATTAGGACTGGAATTAAGGGAAGAGAAGGGAATTGAATATTTAATCTGAAGAGACATTTGCATGGAAGTGATATTGGAAGTGATAGGAGTGTGTGATTTGTTGTTCCAGTTGAGGATATAGTGAGAGAAGAGAATGTTGGTGGATAGTAAGGAAGAAGTACAGCAAGAGACTGAGAAGGATGAGACTGCAGTGAGAAAATCAAGATAGAAAGGCATCATATAAGCCATAGAAGGAAAGAATGTCAAAAAGAGGGATAGTCAAAAGTGTCAAATGCCACAAAAAGGTCAGTAGAGATGAAGACTGAGAAAAGGCCATTGAATTTAGTAATTAAGAGAGCACTGATGACCTTGGATAGGACCATTTTTGTAGAGTGCAGAAGCCAGACTGGAAAGGGTCATAGGAATAAGTAAGTGTTGAGAAAGCAGAAATAGTGAATATAGATTCCTTTTTCTAGAAGTTTAGAAGCAAAGAAAAGAATTAAATAGATTAAAGGTTTCCTAAATTAAGGGAAGATTTATTTTTGGTTATTTCTTTATTTGTTTATTAATGACAAGGGAAATTTAAACATGCTAGTAAGCAGAGGGAAAGGCTCAGAAAAGAAACAAAAAAAAAGGGAGAGAGAGAGAAATGGAATATTCAAGGAATTAAGATCTTAGAGAAGAGAGGAGAGGATGGGAAGAAGTACACAAATGAAGGGGATTCCCTTTCACAAGGAGGAAGAGGGTCATTTCATTTTCTGAGATCAAAGGAGTCAAGGATGGGCAAGGATACAGAATGGTATGGAGGAAATAGCAGATGAGGGAGGTCAAGACCTGTTACCTTGATTTTCTTGGTAGAGAACAAGACAAATTGATGGATGGGTAGGTCACAGAATTGGGAATTTGAGGGAGGAAAAAGGTCTGGATCAGTGGGGAGTATTTGTAAGGAGCCAATCAGTCTTGAACAGAAAAGATGTGCTAAGGATCTAGTAAAGGATATGTAATATGAATATATAGCTAAGTAGATCAGCAAAATTTAGTGACTTGCGTGTTGGAGTGGAAAAACTCTGTTGTAGGCACAGCAGAGAGATGAGGGGGACAAGAGTCTAGGAGACAAGAAAGTACCTTATTGAAGTGGCTGACCATAAAGGCGGGAAGTAAAGATACAACTATGTTGAAGATTTGAAAGATCCAGGGACTAGAGTATAAGAGAAGGGCGTCAGAAGTGGGCTCAGCAGGACTGAGTCAGAGAAGAGGCAGGACAAGAGACTGTATCCAGAGCTGGATTGTGGAGTTTAGTAAGGACTGGGAAAAAAGAAAAAGATTGTGAGGCATATACTGAAGTCTTAGGAAGGGGAATTTGTATTCTAACAAAAGTTGGGATAAGAGATTCAAGTAATTTATAATAATAATAATAACAACAACAATAATAATAATAATTTAGTGTAATAACTATTACAATAAATTAATATCTATAATATTATAGAATTAATTATATGCTAATAATAATATTCACATATAAATATATTAAATATAAGTATTATAATTTATTATAATTATTATTTAATACTAATAAATTAACATTATTTAACACTTCAAGGTTTGTAAAGCATTTTAAAGCACTTTCCATATATCATTTAATTCTCACAACAAGCCTGAGAGGCAGGTGCTGTTTTATTAACTCAGATAAGGTTAATAAGTCAGAAAGGTTAAGTGACTAACTCAAAGTCATATGACTAGAAAGTGGTCAAGCAGGTTTTTTTGTTTTTGTTTTTTGCAAGGCAATGGGGTTAAGTCGTTTGCCCAAGGCCACACAGCTAGGTAATTATTAAGTGTCTGAGACTAGATTTGAACTCAGGTACTCCTGACTCCAGGGCCAGTGCTCTATCCACTGCGCCACCCAGCTGCCCCCTCAAGGCAGGATTTGATGAAAGATTTTTCCCCCTGGGGTCTACAGACCCCCTAAGACAGTAGGTAAAAAGAATTCTTGGTGTCTGTGAACTTGGATGGGGGGAAAATGGCAACTTTCTTTTTACTAACCTCTCTGAAAATTTCACATTTCTTTCCATTGTGCATCTTGACAGCAAATATTATTCTGAGACCGGATCAATAGGCTTTAGCAGATGACAAAATGTCACAAAAAGATAAGAAGTCCTGACCAGGAAGTTGGGCACCATTATCAATTGCAATTTAAAACCTACAAGGGTCCTGAGGGTATCAAATAAGCTGGTGTATATAAAATACTTTTAAAAACTTGAATCTTCAGTATATGTGTAGTAAACTATTAATACCTAAAATTTTTTACTTTGTTGTATTCATATGACTCAGGGGAATACTTGGTGTGGAAGGTAGAACTGAGGTGAGATTTTTCTCACCAGCAGTTGGATCAATGAGAAAGTAGAAATGAGGTTAGCATAGATTCAATATTCCCTAAATCCCAGTGCAAAGGTTATATTCATATTAAATGGGAGAGTGACAGGAATAAGGAGACAGGAAGGAGAACACATAGCAAGAAGATAGTTCCTTGGTTACATGTGATGTTGCATGCTTACCAGACATTCCCATTTCAGATGTATAATGATAGCAATAATACCTAGGGTTTCTATAATGCCTTTCCTGCAGAGGTAAATCCACATGTTTTCAAGAATATTATGTCATTTATCTTCAAAATCATAATTAATATTATTAATAAAACAGTTTTGCATAGATAATTGAAATAAGAGCATATATTCTGTAATATAGAAGAGGCAGATGTAATTTTACATGCTTTATAGGATTGAAATGAAATGAATCACAGAAGTAAAGCAGCTAACCTTGGGGTATACAAGCATTGGTGATTTATCTGACTCACGAGAAAATGCAGTAAAAACATCCCTTTAAATAAATTTGTATAATGCTGAAATATAACAAAGGGGGTCAATTTCAACACAATATAACTACAATAATTAGATAAAAACAAAATTGCTCATTTCAAGTTTTGGAATAATATAGGCCAATAAAACCTATCCAATTTAAAAGAGACTAAAAAAAACCCCCCTTTTTAAAATAGATACTTTATTTTACATTACTATCACTTTCTAATAATTGCCCCTTTCTACAAAACTCCCTTCTAACAGATAAATACAAAACAAAGCAAAACACAACAAATGGTCACTTTGGTTACTTCTGGAAAGGGTATGCATCATTCTGTACTACTTCTCTGAAGTTTTCATTTGGTTGGAGTTCTCAGGTCTTTCTAGGACTGTTTTCCTTTAAATGATTTTGATCATCATGTAATTTATTCTCCTGGTTCTGCTCATTTGTCTCTGCATATGAGTCAGCATAATTCTTTAAATTCTTGCTATTTATAAGTTTTATAGCACAATAATATTCCATTGCATTTCTAAACCACAGTTCATTTAGCATTCCCTAATCAAAGAGCACTGATTTTTCTTTTTTATAAAACGATCTTGTTTTTATTGACATCTTCATTTCCAAATAAATTTTCTTCTATCAGTGAACGATCATTTAAAACAAATTTTTTAAAAAAGGAAAATGAGACAAAAATGCTGTTTGGCAAGACTAAACAATTCATAGGAGTCAAAAAGGGTAATATGCTTTCTATTTGTTAAGATCTACTCATGTCATCAAATTCAGGTACCTTAATGAGGAAGCAATTTGGAGAGTCAGTGGAGAGAAAAAAGAAGCAATTTTGACATTGGATTAGGCTATAGACCACTTGTGCAGATGACAATATACATGAGGAATTTAGAACCATCATAAGACTGGCACAGAGACATGATTTAGTAGTAATGGGTAACTTCAATTTATTCAGATATCTGCTGGGCTTCTCTTTTTGCAAGTAACAGATTAGTAATAGTTTCTTGACTTGTCCTAAAAAGTGAAGGAACCAGTAAGGAGAAAAACCTAACTTAGATCAGACTCTCAACAACTGGGAATGGTTGGTTCCTGAGGTAGAAATAATAGTAACCTATGGAGAAGTGACCTCAGCATGACATAAACCTTAGATTTTGGGAAGACAGATTTGTAAGAGTTCCAAGGGAAGAAAAGTAGAATCCTGTGTCTAAAATTCTACAAGAGACAATAGCTCAAGAAGGATAGGAGATGCTCAAGAATTAAATTCTCAAGACAGAAAAGGAAGCAATTCCAATTATCAGGGAGAAGTGAGATATGTCTATAGAGACCAATGAGGTTACACAGGCAACTTATTAATCTACATTTTTAAAAACAATGTACAGGAGAAGGAAGGTAACAAGGTCAGGTAACAGAGAATGAATATGAGTATGGTTCAGTCCATAGTAAATAGTATCAGAAGTACTAAAGCTCAGAATTATCTGAGTTTGATAAAGGCTAAGGAGAAAAATGATTTTTTAAAGTTAAATTTAGGGGGAGAAAAAGATCAGAGAAAGGATGGGGATTTTGCTCGACATAGATATGGGGTATACTGGAATGATTGCTACACTTTTCAGTATAAGCATTTACACCTTAGAAATCAGTGAGCACTTCAAGTCAGGGCTTGATTTATTGTTTTGTTAATTGTATAGACTAAAGTGATATTGAAAATATTGATAATGTAGATAAAACTTAAAATTTTGTTATGAGTATATCCCTAATCACCACCTCACCCCAAGCTGGGCATTTATTTATCAACATGCTAAATATTTATTGACATGCCCCTGCAGAAATGGGATGATGATAACTTATACCAAAGAGAAGGAATAGCTACTCAAATCTTATTTTGTTTCTATATCCACCATCAAGGAAAATGACATTTACACTAGAAATATTAGAGCAGAAAATTACTTGAGTATCATAATGATTAGAAAGATTATGGAAAAATGTTAGAGTTGTCATAATTTTGTCCCTATTTTTATAAAGGGGAAGAAAATAGATTGTGGAAAACCATGGACCAGTTAAGCTAAACTCTGATTCTTTGGAAAGTTCTACAAGAGATCAGTAAATAGATAGTTGATGAATATCTAGAAAAGACAGCAGATTACAGAGTCTTTGTGGCTTCATCAAGAAAATATTTCAGTCATTTCACTGACTATTATAAATCTTCAAACTAAATACGAAGGACATACAAAGGAAGAGGGTATCTTTACCCAGTGAAAGAACTAATAAACAAGTATATATATATATAATGATTTTATACATATATATATATATCTTATAGTAACCATCTCTAGGGTGAGAAGAGAAAGTGAAAAAAGAAAAAAATGAATTTACACTATAACTTTATTATCTATTTTAAAGGGGTAGCAAGTTGTAAATAATATATTTGTGGTTCCATGAGCAATCATCTTTTTAAATATTCTATATTATGGAAATGCTTTTTTATGCCAAAAATTAGAAATAAATAAAACTAAAAACCCCATCATTTCAGACTGACTTCATTTCCTTTTTTTGACAGGATTATTCAATTGGTAGTTTAGAGGAATGTTATGGATTTTTTTCAAAACTTCTAATAAATAATCTCACAGTATTATTTTTGAGAAGATGTAGAGATGTAGACTAAATGATAAGACAGTTGGATTCATTCAGAATTCTGGCCTAGATTCAAAGAGCAGTTGTTAAAGGATCAATGACGACACCAGCCAATCAGTCAATAAGCTTTTATTAAGTTCTTGATATAGTACACGTACTGTGCTAAGTGTTGAGATACAAAGGCAAAAACCAGTCCAGTCATTGCTTTCAAAGAAAGTATTCTAATGGGGAAGACTATGCATATAATTAGGTATATATGAGATATATTCAGGATAGTAAATAACTTGAGAGAAGATATTAACAACTATACTTGGAAGATATTATAGGTCTCTTTAAGTACTCAAATGACTGAAAAATAAAATAGAAATTAGACTTATTCTCTTTGTTATTAGAGGACAGAATTATGAGCAATGTATACAGAAGTTGCAAAGGGGTAAATTTAGACTTGAATTTTTTGGGTAAAACAACTTCCTAGCATACAGAAGGGGAATGGATCATCTCAAGAGATGGTGAGTTCTCCCCTTTTGGTTATCTCTAGCAAAGAATCGATGGCTTATTTGTTGAATATTTATAGTGGGGAATTCTTTTCTTTTATGGATTGAATGAGAGGGATGCTGAGATACCTTTCAATGCTCAGATTTTGTTATCTCTGTCTCATAGGATGTACTGCACCAATAGTTTCTCTCTGCAAAAAAGGGAAGAGACCATCCACTTCTCTTCCATATCTTTCTTTATATAAAAATTGCTACCATAAATTAACTGAGGGTCTTTTAAAGTAATAATTTATTTAGTCATTCAAAAACAATTTATTCAGTGCTTTCCAGGTGCAAATCAAATGATATTTTTGTTGAAAATACCATTCCTGGTACTTAGTAGACAATAAAAATGCTAATTCCCTTCTCCCTTTAACTATAGGAAATATCTCCCTCCCACCCCCCACCCCCATCATCCCAAAGACAAAACTGTTCCTCCTAAGAAGCTTAATTTGGGGGAAACTATTTGACAAACTATGATCTGCTTTCTTTCTGTGGAGTTGGGGAGTATGAGTGAGTTTCTCTTATATACAAAATACACTTAAGATGATGGAGTAGAGAGGGTACAAACAATTAGAGGAATCAGATTAGACTGAGTGGAAGAAAACACTTGAACTGAGCCTGCCAACACTCAGATATACACTATATTATACATTTTATAAATTCAGACCAGTTGGCTAGATAATAACATGTACCTGTGTCTGAGAGCATTCTCAGGGTCATAAAAGGCACCTTGTATTTATAAACAAAAGAAAGCATGTCAAGTGATATTTAGCAGCTTTGAGCAATAGACTTAAAAGGGTATGTAAAAGTTAATGTTATGACAGCTGCATATTTTCCATCCCTCAAAAATATTTTACCAAATATTAAACTCCTGCTGTGTGTGTGGACTCTTGTGTTAAGTGTTAGACTGTTGGTAAGACCCAATTCCTGCCTTCATGGAATTGACAGTCTGGGGAGGGGAATATGATACATATAAAATAATTTAACTCCATAATAACATGAGAGTCAGTCAGGAAGCATTTATTAAGCACATACAATGTGCTGGGACAATGATTAAAACATAAAGGCAAAAAAAAAAACCCACCAAAAAATTCAAACCCAGAGCAGAGCATGAGAAATACAAATATGATGCTCTCCAAGAATGGGTTTTCAACAGTTAATTGTTAATAGTTTATAAACACTGGAAAGAAAGCAAAGGACAATATATTTATATCCATTGATTTTTCTCTGTTATAATCCATAATGCAAAATGTGTTTCTTGTATACTGAGCAAAGGCCATTTTCTTTTTCTAAATTTAGTATATAAATCTAAATGCCAGCCTTTTAATTGACTGCTGCCTAGATCTATGAGGGAAAAAGAAAATAAAGAAAGAAAAATAAGAATGAGCATTATCAAGGAGAGAAAGAGACAAGCATTTATTAAACTTCTACTGTGTGCCAAACACCATGTTAAACTTTTTACAAATATCTCATTTGTTACCCATAGAAACCCTTGGAGGTAGGAAATATTTTTTATCCTTATTTTATCATTGAGGAAATGAAGGTAGATAGAGGTAAAGTGTTTGCCCAGTATTTGGGCAAGTCACTTAATTTAATTTGAACTCATTTTTCAGACTCCCAACCCAGTGTTCAATGCAGTCTCCCACCTAGCTGCCTCAATGTCAATGATCAATGACTATATATTCAAGACCACCATTAACATAGTACCAAAGAACACTTTGCACTTTGTATAATGTGTTCTTCAGATTAGGCTACCACAGATTCAAGGCATTCTGTGGGTCAATAGTCACTCAAAGCCATAGCTCATGAATCCCATCAACACATCTCCCTTGACTAGTCAGTTATTGGATACAATTAGTTCAAAGCAAAGTTGTTTAATCAAATAGTATAGTAACACAAGTTTCAATAATCCTTTTCCCCCTCTAAGTTTGGAAGGCACTAAATCATTAGTGGGAAGAGTGGATAAATGTAGGGAAACATGTGGAGGCATATATGAGGGACATGTTGTGAGGGAGTATGCATGTAAAAGTTTTCACAATATGTGGGCATGTTGATCATGCCCAAGACATACATGTGGAGCAGAAGTTTATGCTTCTGATTATGTAGAACCCTTGAAATTTTCTTTCTTTCTTTTTAAATTATTTAGCTTTTTGCAAGGCATTGGGGTTAAGTGACTTGCCCAAGGTCACACAGCTAGGTAATTAGTAAGTGTCTGAGGCTGGATTTGAACTTGGGTCCTCCTGACTCCAGGGCCAAGTGCTCTATTCACTGTGAAATCTAGCTGCCCCCTTGACATTTTTTTTAGGGTTTTTACAAGGCAATGGGGTTAAGTGGCTTGCCCAAGTCCACACAGCTAGGTAATTATTAGGTGTCTGAGGCTGGATTTGAAGTCAGGTACTCCTGACTCCAGGGCTGATGCTCTATCCACTGCGTCACCTAGCCACCCCCACCCCCAACTTGACATTTTTTAAGCATGCCATGATACTGCTTTTATTGGGCATATTTGTCTCTGCAGGAGCACTTCTATTCTAGACATTTGGTTTCTGCTGACTTCCTGAAGGCATGGGCATCGTATTTATGTGGCTGAGGAATCTTGCTTTGGTTCCGTCTTTTGAATTCAGCAGAAGCCCTTGATTATAGCATTGTCTACTCCTCAAAAGAAGAGTGGCCTCTGTCATGATCTTTCAGTTTAAAGCCCTAAGAGTTTCTTGTTGTCACTTTTAGAAAAGTAATAGTCCCAGTCATGGGTCAGCAAAAATTCTTTCTGGGTGTGTCTAGGGTAGGAGGTGGAAAGGGGGATGAGAGTGCAAGCTTCTTTGCCCTTTCCTTTAAGGAGTGACCTTTTGGGAGCATTTCAGAGTCTTGATTGGAAGACTCCTCATCTTCAGAAGGAGATACTTTATCCCAAGAACCAAGTTCAGAAAAAAAATAAAACAAGATCAATCCTAGTCCCTTAGGCTCAGATTTATTATTTGACGGTCTTGTGTTAAGTGACTTGCCCAAGGTCACACAGCTAGGTAATTAGTAAGTGTCTGAGGCTGGATTTGAACTTGGGTCCTCCTGACTCCAGGGCCAAGTGCTCTATTCACTGTGAAATCTAGCTGCCCCCTTGACATTTTTTTTAGGGTTTTTACAAGGCAATGGGGTTAAGTGGCTTGCCCAAGTCCACACAGCTAGGTAATTATTAGGTGTCTGAGGCTGGATTTGAAGTCAGGTACTCCTGACTCCAGGGCTTAACACTTAAGGAAGAAATTCTATAATTCTTTTGATTTTGATTTATGATGGCTAAACCATCATTATTTATATAGTCTATTTAATCAACAACTATTAAGGATCCTGGGCTTCTGGGATTTTCTAGCTTCTCAATTATATTATCTCATGGTATCAATGGGAGTATAATGAGTGGGGAAAGGCACTGAGAGAAAGCTAAGGCCAAGAGACAACATAATTGACTCTTCCAATGCTGCTTCAATTCAGTTATTTTTGTTAGTGTTTGACTTTTTGTGACTCCATTTGAGGTTTTCTTGGTAAAAATACTGGATTGGTTTGCCATTTCCTTCTTCAGCTCATTTTACAGAAGAGGAAACTAAGGCAAACAGGATCACATAGCTAGTAAATGTCTAAAGTTAGATTTGAACACAGGAAGAAGAATTTTCCTGACTCCAGGCCCAGTATTCTATTCACTGTGCCCATTCCTATGTGCTTAACTACATTCTTATATAGCTATATGGATAAATATAGATATAGATGTATGTATATGTGTGTATATTATGTATAAGTATATATGTCTATCTATCTAATCTATCTATCTATCTATCTATCTATCTATCTATCTATCTATCTATCTATCTATTTTTGGGTTTACCCTTATTTTTCCTGATACTCCAACCTACTTATGTTTGCTCCTGAGTATTTCTATGCAATTAATAAGTGAAATGAAATCATCATTCTTTCTTCTTATCTGAGGTTAAAAAATATTATGACTGCATTATCTTTTTCATGATAGAATTCTATATTATCAGGTAAAAGATTTAATTGTGTTTCAGGACCTCTCATGTTGCTTTAATTTAATTTTTTGTTACTGTTAAATCAAGGGTTCTTTCTTCTAATCTAAGTTATATATTAAGAACACCAATGATCACTGCATTGAAATTCATCAATGCTTTTAACCATCAAAGCTGAAGAAGGTCTGAATTGTCTCTAGGGTGAGAAGTAAGGGGGAAATATTGAAAATCCAAGTCATGTTGCTAAACTAGTTTTCTTTTCTATTAGCTCCTGTTAGAGATGGAAGAAAAACATCTGTCTTTAGGAAACTTGAAGACAAATGATCAGTAATTCCATGATATGAATTAAAGATAAGAATGCTGAAGATTTTTAAAAACAAACTAGGATTTGAATATAACTCTAATTACTACTTGGGCAACATGAAGCAGGTCACCAAGACTATGGAATGAAAATGAACTTTTCTTTCTTAAATCTGATATCTAGCCGAATTGGTCTTTATTTGTTGATTTTTTTTTGCAAGGCAATGGGGTCAAGTGACTTGCCCAAGGTCAAACAACTAAGTATTAAGTGTCTGAAACTTGATTAGGTATCTGAGGTTGGATTTGAACTCAGGACCTCCTGACACTAAGATCGGTGCTCCATCTACTGTGCCACATATCTGTCCCTATTTTGCTGATTATTTTAATTAAAACTAACAATGTTTCAGAGCTATCCTGTTATATATAATTGTACAGATGTTTTCTATTGAGTAGTTTTTTCATTTTCATTGTCATTTCAATTTCATTTTCGTTTTGTCATTTAGTTTCTTTCGTCCCAAATTGTGAATAGTTCTTGGAAGACTGTGCCTGAGTTTGAAGGGTCATAATTGGTCACGTTTAAAATGGTCATGTTGTTAGTTTAATATCATAATTTCACATCACACTATTTAAACCTAAGTATTTAGAACTCATTGTCATTTTAATTCAACTTTATTTCTTTTTTATATTTTTTTATTATAAAGATTTTATTTATTTTGAGTTTTACAATTTCCCCCCCAATCTTACTTCCCTCCCCCCCCCACCCCTCCACAGAAGGCAATTTGCCAGTCTTTACACTGTTTCCATGGTATGAAGTGATCCAAATTGAGTGTGATGAGAGAGAACTCATATCCTTAAGGAACAAAAATAAAGTCTAAGAGAAGCAAGATTACATAATAAGATATCAGTTTTTTTTTTAAATTAAAGGTAATAGTCCTTGGTCTTTATTCAAACTCCACAGTTCTTTCTCTGGATACAGATGGTATTCTCCATTGCAGATACCCCAAAATTGTCCCTGATTGTTGCACTGATGGAATGAGCAAGTCCATTAAGTTTGATCATCACTCCCATGTTGCTGTTAGGGTGTGCAGTATTTTTCTGGTTCTGCTCATCTTGTTCAGCATCAGTTCATGCAAGTCCTTCCAGGCTTTCCTGAATTCTCATCCCTCCTGGTTTCTAATAGAACAATAGTGTCCCATGACATACATATACCACAGTTTGCTAAGCCATTCCCCAATTGAAGGACATTTACTTGATTTCCAATTCTTTGCCACCACAAACAGGGCTGCTATGATTATTTTTGTACAAGTGTTGTTTTTACCCTTTTTCATCATCTCTTCAAGGTATAGACTCAGTACTGGTATTGCTGGATCAAAGGGTATGCACATTTTTGTTGCCCTTTGGGCATAATTCCAGATTGCTCTCCAGAAAGGTTGCATGAGTTCATAGCTCCACCAACACAATGTATTAGTGTTCCAGATTTCCCACAACCCTTCTAACATTTATCATTATCCTTTCTGGTCATATTTGCCAGTCTGAGAGGTGTAAGGTGGTACCTCAGAGATGCTTTAATTTGCATTTCTCTAATAAGTAATGATTTAGAGCAATTTTTCATATGACTTTGATCTCCTCATCTGTAATTTGCCTTTGCATGTCCTTTGACCATCTGTCAATTGGGGAATGGCTTTTTTTTTTAAATTTGACTCAGTTTTCTGTATATTTTAGAAATGAGTCCTTTGTCAGAAACATTAGTTGTAAAGATTGTTTCCCAGTTTACTACATTTCTTTTAATCTTGTTACAGTGGTTTTGTCTGTGCAAAAGCTTTTTAATTTAATGTAATCAAAATCATCTAGTTTGTTTTTAATGTTGTTCTCCATCTCTTCCTTGGTCATAAACTGCTCCCCTTTCCATAGATCTGACAGGTAAACTACTCCTTGATAATCCAGCTTTATTTCAATGAATATTTATTAAATGCCTACTATGTTATGTTGGATGTTGGGATACAAAGACAAAAAGAAAATGGTTCCTTTTCTTAGGGAACATATATTCTATCAGGGACAACAACATAAGTGCATGTTTATTACAGAAAATTTGCAAAGCAAATACAAGAAAATGTACAGATGCCATGATCTGTAAGTATGTGTGCATAGGTAGAATTACCAAGGAACTACAGGATGGGAGGGTTGGGAGGCTGGGGAAAGGGAAGGGGTATAAATGAAGAATGAAAGCTTGGAAATAATGAGTATCTCATCTCAGCACTGAGTCTATAGTTGGAGGAGGTACAGAGAGGTGATGTCACTTTTATGGCTGGCTTCTCTAAGTTCTCATTGGAGAAGCCAAACACATCTGAGAAAGCATTAAGGTTTTTAAAACCTGTATCTTCATGCTGTTCTTAAGTGCAGGGAATAACTCTCTCATCACAGGAATGTGTTTTAGAAGAGTGGTATGTAAAAATGAATCCTTATAGATCAAATCCTATTTTAAATGGGAACTCCAGTCAGACTGAATAATGAGCAAAAACTAGATCCAAACCATGCAAATCAAATATCAAAAATAGAATCAAAATAGTACTTTTTAATTGAAAAAACAGAAGTTTGTCAAAGACAAACAAACTTTACTCATCTTCTTCCAAAAATCCATAACAAATTAGGTCAAATGAGACCTGAACAATTATGTTTTGGGAGTAGTTGGGTGGCACAATGGATAGAATGCAAAACCTAGATTCAGGAAAACCAGTACTCAAATGCAGTCTCAGATATTTAATGATGGTGTGGTCTTGGGAAAGTCACTTAACTTGACTGGCTCAGTTTCTTCATCTGTAAAATGGTGATAATAATAGTATCTTCTCATAGTGGTTGTGAGGATCAAATGAAATGTTTCTTAAAGTGCTTTGCAAACCTTAAGACACTATATAAATTAAACCTTATTATTATTATTATTATGGTTTCTAAAAGTTGATTTAACTGGTTAAATCAACTTTTAGAAACCATAGTGGTAGAGGTGGTCTGATATCTCATCAAGGAATCATTCTGACTTACAAAAGGTTATGTCAGGGGCAGCTAGTGGGGTGCAGTGGATAGGACACTGGCCCTGGAGTCAGGAGGACCTGAATTCAAATATGGCCTCAGACAATTAATAATTATCTAGCTTTGTGACCTTGGGCAAGCCACTTAACCCCACTGCCTTACAAAAGGCAAAAAAAGGCTTTGTCAGTGTGGTACATTCTCCCAAGTGTGCATTTTCCCAAGCCAGAAAAGCTTTTAGTGGTGGCTCAGTGATGGACTGTGGGTCTGTAGAGTGAGGACCAACCTAGATAAGTTTGTCCAGGACCAATTTGGCCACAAAGTGATGAAGCTTAAGGACACTGCCACTTAGTAAGATAATCTTCTCCAGGTATTGAGAGATCATGATTTACATTAGTGAAGGTAGTATCTATGCTCACAAAATTACAATGCTGGAAATATTTGACATATGGGGTGTTCTAAGTTTAAAACTACTAAAGATTTTTACATAACCCTATAGAAAACTAGAACAAACCTAAAGCAACAAAATATTTCCTGAACAAACTGGCATTTCATTTTATTCAATTTCACTAGTGTAACTCCTTCTTTTAGGGAATCAGTTACTGAATTCTTATGTAAAGTTTAGGATTTCTATGAAGTCCTATTCTAATTTTTCTGTTTGGTAGATTCAGAGAGTTTTTCTATTAGATTTTCTTAGAGAAGAACAAATCTGCTCTTATACACAATGAGTTTTCCTTTTGCAATTAAACCAGTAATTGTTCCTATCTGTAAACTTTTCTTTAAAAATTTATTTATTAAGGAAACATCCTACAGAGTGAAAAATGTCAGCTTTGTGAAATGATGATGATGACATTTGTCCTTCATTCTTGAAGAAGACCATGACATCAGGGAGGTGATGCCATGACAAGAATATGAATTGGTTTTGAGTGAGGGGTTGCTGTGCTAAGTCACCAGACTCATTTTCTCCTCTAGGGTCATCTGGGTCCAGTGGTCAGATATGAATCAGGAGTACTGGAAAAGGTCCTGGATGTGAGATAATGAGGTTAAGTGACTTACCCAAGGTCGCACAAGCTAGTAAGTGTCTGAGGCTGGATTCATCCTCCTGACTCCAAGGTTAGCTCTATCCACTATACCACTTAGCTGCCAATACTTTGTGAATCAGGAATAAGTGGAAAGTCCAAAATGGTCAATAAGAATGAAAACTCACTTGTTGACTAAACAGTTATCTTAGGAGCATAGATTTAGGAAAGGGTCATTTAGTTCAATCCTCTCATCTTACAGAGGAGGAACCCTAGAAAAGTCAAATGACTTGTCCAAGATCTCAAAAGCAATCTGGGTTTTTAACCCTGATTTTTTGATTCCATAGCCAACATTCCTTCCAGCACTCTACCAGGGTCCTTCCTCAACTGTTAAACTATCTGTAGATATGAACTTGGGTTAAAAAATCTCTATTTTTCACTATCTGTAAATGAAATTTATTTATTTATTTGTATAGGCAATAAACATGATTCTAAGCATTTATTTCAGTATATAGTCAGGGGAGTTCATTAAACAAATAAAAAGGTTTTAAGAACAGCAGCATGATTTTATGTTGCATTGGGAATGTTTCATCTCATTTACTTGATTTGGCCCATTCTACCATTTTCTTAGACCTCTTATAGACTCTTTCTAATATCTTCAGGGCTTTAGGACCATATTTACTTTGGACACTTACACCAATCTACCCATAGAACCAGGTTTGGAAACTTTCTATTTCACATTCTTTGAAAAGCCCCCTTCAGACTGCTTGAAAAGATGCAGCCATCGGCCGTGAGAATCAGGAGGCCAGAGAATTAACAGCTCAAGGTGTTTTCTTAGACACTTATTAGCTGATATTTGAGCCCTGATTTTGGCCTGGCCGAACCTTTTAGAGGGAATGGAGCTAAGAGTTGTGTCAAACTCTATATTTAGGAAGAACAACTGTAAGCAATGACAGGAATTCTCTTTTAACACTTTACTTCCAAACGGAGTTCTACTCCAGCCTGGAGTGGCTCTCAGTGTCGACTGGGACACAAAGCACTTGAGTTATTTCAGCCACATGAAGAGAACCAGAAACAGGATCACAGCTAACTGAAGATAGTATCTCCTTCCCAGCCTCCAGGAAGCATTGTGCTCGCTCACCTGACTGCTTGGATTTTTTTTTTTTTTATGCACTAAATAAATAAATTATCCAGGTAAGCTTAAGGAATTGACTGTGGAAATCGGGCTTTCTTCTAGGATGAAATCCTTCATAAGTGACTTTGAAGTGGTTACTCCTTTCACTGCTTTGTCTGCTTATTGGCAGGGAGTAGGGGCAGATGATTTGTGAGTTGATTGTACATTGTAATGGCTTTTGTTGTTATTCATTTTTTCTTTCTTTCTTTCTTTCTTTCTTTCTTTCTTTCTTTCTTTCTTTCTTTCTTTCTTCCTCTTTCTTTCTTTCTTTCTTTCTTTCTTTCTTTCTTTCTTTCTTTCTTTCTTTCTTTCTTTCTTTCTTTCTTTCATTGACTTCAAAGGGATGCTGTACTGAAAGGTCTTCTCTGATCCAGTGAAACAAACAAACAAACAAACCAAAAAAAAAAAAAAGCCAGAGTATTAGAGTGAAATAAATGTGACCTGAAAATGTGCTGTGAATTTGGGACATATTAAAGTTGGCAGGCTACTGCTAATAAATTTGGGTTTTATTCCTAGGAGGCTATAATGCTTAATCCAGAGTGTGGTAGTTTGTGAAAACTTATGGTATTATTGCTTTTGTCAAACTATAATGCAAAGTAGTGGTCATGTGTTGTTATCCTTTTCAAGTTTAGAAATATTTTAAATGCTCTGCCTCCCCTTCTGAAAACCAGGCTCTGGTTTTCAGTCATCCGGCTCCTGTCCAGGTCTTCTACACACGAGTCAGTATTCCGTAGCCATCTGTCCAATCACCCTGTGGTAACAATGTGTATCTATATTCAATATGGGTAACAGGGTATCATTTGCTGACCTATTTATTTCTGTTGGCAACAAATTATGAAACATGGAGAGGATGAAGATATCTTTCTCCCTTTCTTCTTTCCTCCCTCCCTTCTTTCTCCTCCTCCTCCCTTCTTCCCTCCCTTTCCTGCCCCCTTCCTCCCTCCTCAGCTTATTTAAGGCAAATTGAATAAGGAGTCAGTCAGTCCAGACAGCTGCACATCTTTCTACACCCTTCTCAGGAATTATTTTTAACTGCTAGGCAGAAGATAATTCCCCAATGGGTTTTAGATTTACCTCTGTATTTGATCTTTGATTAATAACCTCTTTAAACATTGCCCTTATTTCTTTATGAGTACTTCCAATTATCAACTATTCACCTGGATGATGTGATTTTATTAGGAAGTAAAAAAGATTGATTTAAAAGTATAATGTTAAATGCCTCCCACTTGAATGATGGGGCTTGTACTATTTCCAATTTCTATGACTAAGCATAAAATCCATAGAAAGTTAATGCTAATGTGTAGAGTAGCTAACAGATAGATTTCAAGTTTTCATCCTAATTTGGGAAGGGTGTTAAATGCAGTAAGATGTTTCTGAAAGTCAAAATCAATAGAGGACTTTTTGGTCAAATAGTTTCCAGATTTTAGCAGAATACCAAGAACAAAAGGGATACAGTCACATTATACTTCAAAGAACAGGATCCCAACTTAAGCTAAAGTTTTATAAAATCTTAGGATATTATGAGTAAATCTGCCTGTGGTATAGCTTTGCTAAGATGTTTGGAAAATGCAGTAGAAAAATGAAGCAGAATTCAGTACAGTAATGGAGGTGAACCAAGGGATAGGGAAGCAGCCAGGAAATATTGTCTATTTTTACTCATTGGTCTGCTTTGCCCTGATTTCTCTGAAAGTAAATGAGGACAGCAGGAACAGCCGCCTAAGAGATTTACATAAATGTGTCATTTGTATACCTTCTCTTAGGAGCTGGGGTTGGAATCTGACCAATTTTTTATAGACATTCAATATACTTCAAGGTGTGTATCATAATCATAAAAAGATTTGTATGTAGATCTGAACTGTGCAGCAGACATGACCCTAGCTATATGAATCCATAATATTCAGAGATATACAGAAAGACAAGATTAAAATGGAAGATTTAGGAGATACTTATTATAGACCAAAACAAGGTTTTGATTCAGATAATACAATGTAAAGTTAGTTTTAAAAAATCATGGTTTTCCATGAACTGAACTTTTTTACCTCTTAAGCAGTTGGTATAGAGTTCATGAAATCAGTGTTTTTTTCCAAATTGGAAGCATGATTAGGGATCATCAACATTCCCTCATTTTATAAATGAGAAAATTGGGGATCAGGGAAATGAAGTAACTTATCCAAGGTAGAATACATCTAGTCCTCTGATGCCAAAACCACTGGTCTTTCCTTTCCTAAAAGCTCAGCTAGACATAGATTTATTTTATAGCTGTGTATTATACATGTATGTGTGTCTATCTATCTATCTATCTATCTATCTATCTATCTATCTATCTATCTAATCTATCTCTGTTTCTGTCTGTCTGTCTGAGGGAAAGCCCTGTTTTCTGGTGTGAATCTGTTGAATTCATCTTTGCCAGGAACTTCTTGTAAGGAAAAATCTTCTTTTGGTACAGCTTGTCTATAACTTGGCCTGGATTTTGAAAAAGTTAAATGACTTGCTCATGCTCATATAGCTAGCAGGTCAGAATCAAGTCCCCTTCATACTCATACCTTGTATTTTAAGAATCAGACTAAAAAAAATTTGTATTTGGCCATCACCAACTTGAACTGGGATAGAGTTGTTAGACCTGGAGTCAGGAAGGTCCATCTTTGTAAGTTCAAATCTGGCTTCAGATACCTTCTAGCTGTGTGACCCTGGGCAAGTCACTTAATTTCAGACTCAGTTTCCTCATCTGTAAAATGAGATGGAGAAGGAAATGGAAAACCACTCCAGTATTTTTGCCAAGAAAACCCCAAATGGGGTCACAAAAAGTTAGATATGACTAAAAATGACAGAACAACACCAAATCACCAGCTTGGCCACAAGAATGAAATTTTTGTACATAGCCAATAGTACAAAAATCATCTATCATGCGATGCTGTCTCATAACTTTATTAAAAACTTAAACATTCAGGGGCTGCTAGGTGGTGCAGTAGATAGAGCACTGATCCTGGAGTCAGGAGTACCTGAGTTCAAATTCAGCCTCAGACACTTAATAATTACCTAGCTGTGTGGCCTTGGGCAAGCACTTAACTTCCATTGCCTTGCAAAAAAAAAAAAGCTAAAAAAAACCCCTTAAACATTCATTACTTATAAAATAATATAATAGTTGGGATCTGTATAGTGTTTTAAGGTTTACAAAGCAATTTGCAAATATTATCTCATTCTGTCCTCACCCTTCCCTGTTGTTGTGTTAAGCACTATTATTATCACCATTTTACAGAAAAGGAAATTGAAACAGAGATCAAATAATTTATACAGGATCACAGAGCCAGTAAACATTAAAGGTGGGATCTGAACTCCAGTTTCAATGCTTCTTCCATTTTGCCACTTACTTGTCTGCAAAATTTACTGTTTTAATCTTTTTTAAGATTATATATAATACTTTTTTTGAATGTGCTTTTGGAGTATGCTCTTTTTTTATTTAATTTCTAATTTTAGCTAGAAAGACAGAGTACCTTTTTATGAATACATTTGAGATCTATTAGGGGATTGGCTATATAGAGCTTTAAATAGCTTTGGAGAACAGTTGTATTAAAACATCACAAACTAGTTTTCCTTTGAGAATTCCATTGTGTCCTAGATCCAATGATCAGCACCATTAAAAATGTAGATTCTTCTTAGTTCTTACTGACTTCCCCATCAACCCAGAAATTATTTTGTCTGTACTTTGCATATACAGCTAAACTTATATATATATGTAATATATATATATGTATAAATAGCCAAATATCTGTTTTATATAAACACTCTCTATATGCATATCTCTTTAAACACACACACAGACACAAACACACACACACAGACACACATATTTGTATTTCTTTGCCTGTGTATGTGCTTCTCTGTTAAAATGTGAACTCCTTGGAGCCAGGAAAATTTTATTTTTGCCCTTGCAAATTTACAGACACAACCTCAAATTTGCTGTTTCATTATTACTTTTAAAATTTGGAAATGTCTAAGAGAAAAAAGCAAAATGTTAATTTGCTACTGCCCAATATGCTACAAAGGAAGCTAGTTTTCAACTTACTAGAAACTAGTTAGCCATAGTAAGTTAGCCAATGATAATGTGAAAAGGGGCTATGAATCACTTGCTTTGTCTCCATAATATCAGATAGCTACAGTTTTGTGGCAAAAATGATTAACAACATTTCCTTTTTTTATTGTTTTGTTTCAAGTAGAATTATGACAAGATAAACATGTTTCACACATTCCTTTATCCTATATTTTACTTCCCAAAATGTTCATAGGCATCAATTTCTATGCTGATAAGGCTATTCTGATACGGTATGGGCAAGACTGAAAAAAAATCATCTTGTGATTAAATAATTAAATAAAGTGATTTAAATAATCACTTTGATTGATAGTGTGAATTTTCCTTGTTGTTAGGCAGTGAGATATGCTAAAGTTGGGCCTATAAAGGGTCCTCTTAATGAAATTTGTACCAGGGCACTGACATTTTGAGCTATGGAAAATTTTAACACATGAACTCCCTCTGAGTCAGAATAGCATCTACACCTAGTTACAAACTAATAGTTTAGCACTTAGTAAGCAAGAATAATTAATTGTTTTACTCTCTCTTTGATAAAAACTGCTGGGAAAATTGGAAGTTAGTATGGAAGAAACTTAGATTAGACCAACACCTCACACCCTATACCAAGATAAGATCCAAATGGATATAGGATTTAGACACAAAAAACAATACTATAAGCAAATTAGAAAATCAAGGACTAGTTTACCTATCAGATCTATGGAAAGGGAAGCAGTTTATGACTAAGGAAGAGATGGAGAACATCACTAAAAACAAACTAGATGATTTCGATTACATTAAATTAAAAAGCTTTTGCACAGACAAAACCACTGTAACAAGGTCAAAAGAAATATCGTAAATTGGAAAACAATTTTTACAACTAATGTTTCTGACAAAGGACTCATTTCTAAAATATATAGAGAACTGAGTCAAATTTTAAAAAAACAAGCCATTCCCCAATTGACAGATGGTCAAAGGATATGCAAAGGCATTTTATGGATGAGGAGATCAAAGTCACATGAAAAATTGCTCTAAATCATTACTTATTAGAGAAATGCAAATGAAAGCATCTCTGAGGTACCACCTCACACCTCTCAGACTGGCAAATATGACCAGAAAGGATAATGATAAATGTTGGAAGGAATGTGGGAAATCTGGGACACTAATACATTGTTGGTGGAGCTATGAATTCACCCAACCTTTCTGGAGAGCAATCTGGAATTATGCCCAAAGGGCAACAAAAAATGTGCATCCCCTTTGATCCAGCAATACCAGTACTGAGTCTATACCTTGAAGAGATGATAAAAAGGATAAAAACCTCCCCATCTCTGCAAAGGACCAGAGTAAGGTGTTTTCTAACTTTCATTCTTTATAAAACTGCAACTTTCATTTTAAAACTTGTTGTGTAGTTCTTTCCATTTTTTTTAAATTTTTGCAAGACAATGGGGTTAAGTGACTTGCCCAAGGTCACATAGCTAAGAAAGTATTAAGTGTTAGAGGATTTGAATTCAGGTCCTCCTGATTCCAGGATCAGTGCTCTAGTCATTGCACCGTCTACTTGCCACAGTTCTTTCCCTTGTTGCAGTCATTTGTATATTTTCTTCAGGATCTGCTTACTTCATTTTGCATCAGTTTTTATAAAGTCCATGTTTTTCTATATTTCCCATGTCTATTTCTTTTCAGCAAGCTAATGCTCCATTACATTCATTTGCAACAATTTGTTGAGTCATAACCTAAAGTAGAAAGCATCTACTTTGTTTCCAGTTCTTTTCCCTAATGAAAGCTGACACTGTAAATATTTTGGCATATATGAGATCTCTCTTTTTGTCAAATACTCTAGATCTGGACATTTTAGCCATTTTATCTGTATAATTCTAAATTATTTCCTACAGAATGATTATTTAAATGAATTAAATCATAAATCCACCAACATATTGATGCAGTCTTTCTACAACCTCTCCAACCTTGACTCCCATCTTTTGTCATCTTTGTCAATAATCTTAGTTATTTCTTGCATAAATTTTCACTTAATGAACCCCATGAAAGTTCATTAGAGGACCCTTCCATAGAATCCAAAATTATGAATTAGCTTTGACCAGGATAATCTAATGATTTAGAAATTCTGTATTTTAAAAAAATTCAGTTCTGGGGAATCTCAAATATTGTTTTGTTGTTTGGCAGAAGAAAACAATCAACAGAATGCTTAATTTCTAACTACTTCTGATTACAATGCAAAGAAAAATGACTAACATAGGTTAGGAGATTCCAATTCACTATCTGGGTGAGAAGACAAAAGTTTTTCTTTCTATTCCCTATGTTGAGAAAAACAGAAAAGAAAAACTCTTTCATGATCCCATACAATATGCAAATATTTATTGACCATAGACATTCGAAGTAGTAGAAAGTAGACCATAGACATTCAGACTCAGATTTCCTATATTTAGATGTTGGTTTGTGTCTTTGTTACTATTTTGAAATTAACTTTAAAAGATTTACTAATGTCTTTTATTTGTTAGACTATAGTTTTTCCAAAAATGATTCTTTCCTTATACATTCCTCCCTTTGGGAAAGAAAAATGGCTAAACAGATACAACTAACATAACAACCAACTAGGCCAGCTTATGTAACATTAACTCTTTTATTCATTATCCTTCTTTTTATTTATTTATTTATTAAAGATTTTATTTGAGTTTTACAATTTTTCCCCCAATCTTACTCCCCACCACCATGGAAAGCAATCTGTCAGTCTTTACTTTGTTTCCATGTTGTACATTGATCCAAATTGAGTGTGATGAGAGAGAAATCATATACTTAAGGAGGAAACAAAAAGTCTTAGAGACAACAAGATCAGACAATAAGATATCTGTTTTTTTCCCCTAAATTAAAGGGAATAGTCCTCGAACTTTGTTCGAACTCCACAGCTCTTTATCTGGATGCAGATGGCATTCTCCATTGCAGACAGCCCAAAATTGTCCCTGATTGTTGCACTGATAGAATGAGCGAGTCCATCAAGGTTGAGCATCACTCCCATGTTGCTGTTAGGGTGTACAGTATTTTTCTGCTTCTGCTCATCTCACTCAGCATCAGTCCATGCAAATCCCTCCAGGCTTCCCTGAAATCCCCTGGTTTCTAATAGAACAATAGTGTTCCATGACATACATATACTACAGTTTGCTAAGCCATTCCCCAACTGAAGGGCATTTACTTGATTTCCAGTTCTTTGCCACCATAAACAGGGCTGCTATGTATATTTTTGTACAAGTGATGTTTTTATCCTTTCTCATCATCTCTTCAGGGTATAGACCCAGTAGTGATATTGCTGGGTCAAAGGGTATGCTTATTTTTGTTGCCCTTTGGGCATAGTTCCAAATTTCTCTCCAGAAAGGTTGGATGAGTTCACAGCTCCACCAATAGTGTAATAGTGTCTCAGATTTCCCACAACCCTTCCAACAATGATCATTATTTTTTCTGGTCATATTGGCCAGTCTGAGAGGTATAAGGTGGTACTTCAGAGAAGCTTTAATTTGCATTTCTCTAATAATGAATGATTTAGAGCAATTTTTCATATGGCTATGGATTGCTTTGATCTCCTCATCTGTAAATTGCCTTTGCATATGCTTTGACCATTTGTCAATTGAGGAATGGCTCTTTGTTTTAAAAATATGACTCAGTTCTCTGTATATTTTATAAATGAGTCCTTTGTCAGAATCATTAATTGTAAAGATTCTTTCCCAATTTACTACATTTCTTTTGATCTTGGTTACAGTGGTTTTATCTGTGCAAAAGCCTTTTAATTTAATGTAATCAAAATCATTTAGTTTGTTTTTGGTGATGTTCTCCATCTCTTCCTTAGTCATAAACTGCTCCCCTTTCCATAGATCTGATAGGTAAACTAGTCCTTGATCGTCTAATTTGCTTATAGTATTGTTTTTTATGTCTAAATCCTGTAACCATTTGGATCTTATCTTGGTAAAGGGTGTTATTCATTCTCCTCCTTACTGAGAGAAATTTGTTCATCTTCTGTCTTCAGGAACCAAGACTAGTCATTGCATTCAGTTCAAGTTTAGTTCCCTTTTTAAGTGTTGTTTTCATTTAAAGTTTTATAATCTTTTCATATGTACTGTTTCCCTGGTCCTGCTTTCTTCTTTCTGCATCAGCTCATACAAATTTTTCCATGTTTCTCTGAATTCCTTGATGACATTTGTTTTATTTCAAGTTTTTTACTAACGCAAAAAGTGGTGTGGCAATTTTGGTAAATATGAAGTTTTTCCCCCCTCTGTCCTTGACTGACTTATGGTATATGCCTAATTATGGGATTGCTGGATCAATAATTTTGAATTATTTAGTAACTTTCTCACATGATCACAAATTGTTTTCTAGACCAATTGAACCATGATAGAATAGTTCATATTTATATGAGCTTTGTTATCTATACTGTAGATAATACACACAGTTAGGGTTTGGAGAAGAGGGTAAGAGAGGTGAAGTACTCTCAAAGGGCTTAAATTCTGAACTGAAACAGACTCAGATTCAGTCTTGGGGTAGCCTGGCTCATTGAACCTCCCCCCCCCCCCCACCATCAAGGGAAAAACTCTTAAAAAGAGCTTATGTATGCTTTCATATCCAGGATTTTCCCTAAAGGGGATTAACAGGGTCTCTTCTAGCAAGGTATTCACTGTAAAAAGTAGTAGAAAGTAGGTATTGCATAGCCATTTATTTCTTTCACCTCAAAAAAAAATGCTTAAAACACAAAAAAGACTCATAGACAGGCATTAAGAACCACTTAAAAACAAACTATAACTCATTACCTCTATCATATGCTTATGAGATAGGAGGCTCCCAGGAGACTTGTGGGATTGCTAACAGATTCCATTTTTCACTTTAGTCTGCAGTATTTGAAAAGCAATTCAAAGTCCAGTTCTTTTGGTCAGCAAGGGTATGACTCATTCCTCTGGCAGTGGTCATCTTCTCTTTCAAGAAAGGTATATATATGCAGGTCTCTCTGTTCTCACTGGTCAAATTATCATCCAGTTCAAGTCTCTGGATCTCTTGTAAGCACAAAGCATACTAAGGGTGGAAACAGCTATCTCTTAAGATTGCTCTTTGGTGACCTATGCTCAGAGATAGCAACATAAAGTAGAAGAGTTATCCAAGAATCTATCTTAGACCAACTTGGGCAAGTGCAAATTCTCATTGCTCATTGTATGATTACCATTGCTGCCACTAAAGAGGATGGGAGAAAAATCTCTTCCTCACACCTTCCCTTCTGGAAGTTCAAAAGAAATCTGGCAGAACCTTGGGGGACACACTTGAATGAGAAAAAAGAGACAGAGGCAGAGTTGATCCTCTCTTCCTAAAGCCTCTGGAGTGGGTAGCTTTCCTGGCTCATTTGTCACTTGGTTTTGACCCTTTGTGTCATGGGTACCAAAAAACCAACCAATAAACATTAGTCATATAAGTCCTTTGTCAAAGAGCCAGGACACCTGAGGTTCACCAAAGGGCCCAAGATACAAGCCTGTCTGTATATAAGCTCCATGGGGTAACTACCATTACACATAAATTATATTCAGGAAACATTTGTGAACTTCTTACTAATGGCAAGAATACAAAGAATGCTCTAGGGATACAAATAGAAAAACCAAGTCACTTCTCTCTATATAACTTTGGGCAAGTCACTTCTCTCTGGACCTGAGATACCTCACACTTAAAATGAGGAGAATAGATTGGATAGTCTATGATGCTCCTTCCAACTCTAGATTTATGGTCCTTCTATGATCTTATGATGGCAACAGACATTTCTTAACCATCTATATGTGGTTAAGACCACATGTGCAAATGTGGAAATGACAAACAGTCTTTTCCCTCAAAGTGCCAAAAATCTATGGAGGAAGGGACAAAACATGCACAGAAATTACTTGAATATAAATTAGAATGTGATCAGTATGACAAGGAATTTAAGAAAGAGCAATGACTCTGAAATAAGAAAATGTATAAGAATATATATATATATATATATATATACCTCTCAGCTCTGTACCTTACTGTGACTTGGTGCAAATTACTTCAGCACTAAGGGTCTTCAAATGAGAGAGTTGGACAAGATGATCTCGAAGGCATTTACTCAGTTCTAAATTCTAAGTGTGTAAGAAAAGTTCATCAGAAAACAGGACTCAGAGAAGGAGGAAACTGGGGTACTGGGGAAGATTTCCTTTAAAAAGTAGTGCCTTGGGGTGGCTAGGTGGTGCAGTGAATAGAGCACTGGCCTTGGAGTCAGGAGTACCTGGGTTCAAATCTGACCTCAGACACTCAATAATTACCTAGCCTTGTGGCCTTGGGCAAGCCACTTAACCCCATTGCCTTGAAAAAAATCTAAAAGAAAAAGTAGTGCCTGAACTGGAATTTAAAGGATGATTTCAACCTGTGAAGATACTGAAATTATTTCATTTAGTTTCATAGTAACCATTTGAGGAAGTTGAAGTCAGTATTACTATTTTTTTTGAATATTTAAAAAATTTATTTTCCAATTACATGCAAAAATAGCTTTCAACATTCATTCTTTTGCAAGCTTTTGAGTTCCATAATTTTGCTACCCATGGTAGCAAACAATTTGATATAGATTTTACATGTATGTATAATTGTGTTTAGCATATTTCCATATTAGTCGTATTATGAAAGAAGAATTAGAACTGAAGGGAAAAAAACCATGAGAAAGAAAGAACAAACAAAAGAAGTTTTAAAAAGTGAACAAAGGAGGCAGCTAGGTGGCGCAGTGGATAGTGTACCAGTCTTGGAGTCAGGAAGACCTGAGTTCAAATTCAACCTCAGACACTTAATAATAGCCTAGCTGTGTGACCTTGGGTAAGTCATTTAATCCCATTGCCTTGAATAAAAATTTTTTAAAAAATTGAACAAAGTAAGTATATTTTGTTCTGCATTCAGAATCCATAGCTTCCTCTCTGGATATGGAAGGAATTTTCCTTAACAGGTATCTCAGGATTGTGCTGTTGAGAGAAATTGCTTCCATCATAGTTGATCATTGCACAATATTGCTATTAATGTGCTCATTTTACTCAGCTTCAGCTCATGCAAGTCCTATGCTTTTCTGCTGTCAGGCCACTCATGATTTTTTTACTGAACAGTAGTATTCCATAACATTTATATACAATAACTTGTTTAGCCATTCTCCATTTGCTGGGCATTAAATGGAGTATTTCACAAAATTTCACAAATACATCTATTAGCCGTACAATGTCATTCTTTCTTTTTCTTTTTCTGCAAGGCAATAGGGTTAAGTGGCTTGACCAAGGCCACACAGGTAGGTAAGTATTGAGTGTCTGAGGCTGGATTTGAACTCAGCTACTCCTGACTCCAGGGTCAGTGCTCTATCTACTGTGCCACCTAGCTGCCCCTTCTTTATTCCTTTTAATTAGCTCTACTTTGCTTTTGCTTTGTTTGTGATCAGAATTGTTGCTGTTTTTTTAAACTTCAGTTGAAGTACAATATTTTCTGCTCCAGCCTTTTACTTTTACCCTGTGTGTATCTCTCTGCTTCAAATATGTCTTGTAAACAACATATTGCAGAATTCTGATTTTTAATCCACTCTGCTATATGCTTCCATTTTATGGGAGAGTTCATTCCATTCACATTCACAGTTAAGATGATTTGATTCAGTATTTCTATTCATCTTATCTTCCCCCTCTTTGTACTTTGCTTTCTCCTTCCCCCCCCATCCTCATCAATGTTTTGCTTCTAACTGATGTTTCTCTCAATCTGAGACCAGTATTATTAAATTCATTTTACAGATGAAAAACAGACTCTGAAATAAGTGAGTTTTCCAAAGTGATGTGGTTATTTATTATCTTTGAAAGGGCATTTATTCAACTGGCATGGCAAGTATAATAGTTACAAAGCATTTCCCTTCAAAACGTGGAGTATGTTTTCTCACAAATACACACTGAGTCTCTGTGGGGAGAGTTAACACAAAGTTGTTGCTATTTAGTCATTCAGTCCTGTCCAACTCTTTGTGACCACATGGGACATGGTATGCCAGGTTGTCCACTGTCTCTCAAAGTCTGTCCAAGCTCATGTTCACTGCTTTCAGGATGCTATCTATCCATCTTTCCCTCTTCCATCCCCTTTTCCTTTCGCCTTCAATTTTCCCCAACATCAGTATCTTTTCCAGTATAAGGGAGAGAATATGTGTGTGGACAATTCAAAACTCTTGATGAGTAGAATCTTGATGTCCTTTTCTTCTCCAGAGGAACCTCATGAATATTGCTGTGGGATGGAACAGTTCAACTGCCCAGGCTTCTTGTAGGACATAGAGTTTCTGCTGGATGGGCAACTCACCTTGTAGAGGAGGCTGGATGGTCACTCTGTTTTTTGTGCCAAGTAGATCACTTGGCTGGTGAACTAGCTTCTCACTAGACTTGGCTGCTACCTGACTGAACCCAGGGTTCTTCTGGTAGGGAGAGGGTGTTGGATAGGTCAATCCTCTGTACTCTTTAGGTTCACTCTGATGGATAGCTGTAATCTTCATCTCTTCCAGATTCTAGCTTGATTGGGTGTTATGGTACTCTTTTCAGTTGGAGTGTTAAGAGTGTTCTTTTCAGCAAAGGCAAAGGCTCATAAATCTAGAATTGGCAGAAGCCCTGTCTTGGAATCTTGATTCTGAGGTTTGCAATCTTCAAGCAGGAAGTGGGAGATAGATAAGCTCTCCTGTTTGACATTCTTTTCAGGTACAGAGGAAGTTTCTTCATGTGAATGATGCTGCCTTTATCTATTTTTCAATGAGCATTTTTCTTTTTTTTTCTTTTTTCCTTTCTTTTTTATTTTTTTAGAAAGATTTTATTTATTTTGAATTTTACAGTTTTTTCCCTAATTTTGCTTCCCTCCCCCCACCCCCACAGAAGACAGTCTGTTAGTCTTTACATTATTTCCATGGTATGCATTGATCGAAGTTGAATGTGATGAGAGAGAAATCATATCCTTAAGGAAGAAAAGAATAAAGTATAAGAGATAGCAAAATTACATAAGATAATGTTTTTTTTTAAATTAACGGTAAATAGTCTTTTGGTCTTTGTTCAAACCCCACAATTCTTTCTCTGGATACAGATGGTATTCTCCATTGCAGATACCCCAAAACTGTGCTTAATTGTTGCACTGATGGATTGAGCGAATCCATTAAAGTTGACCATCACTCCCATGTTGCTGTTAGGGTGTACAATGTTCTTCTGGTTCTGCTCATCTCAAATGAGCATTTTTTTCAATTAGCAAGCATTTATTTTTTTCTCCTCTTTCTCTGACCCCCCTCCTTTCCCAATTGACATGATTACTTTTGTTTTATAGTTTTGTTTTTTTTTTTTGGCTAGGCAATGGGATTAAGTAGCTTGCCCAAGGCCACACAGCTAAGTAATTATTAAGTGTCTGAGGCTGGATTTGAACTCAGGTCCTCCTGACTCCAGGGCTGGTGTTCTATCCACTGCACCACCTAGCTGCCCCTAATTGACATGATTATTAAGGGTACAATTAGACTCTGAATCTGTCTTACTGCATATTCAACACTCTGTGGACTAGAGCAGAGGAAGTACTATCCAAAGAAAGAACTTTCTAAATCTCAGATATTTGAACAAATGATCTAAAATAATTGAATTAAACTGAGATTCTACAAGGCATAGTAAGAAAGATACCACACCTACATCTGACAATTTAGCATTGGGCAATTACTAGCTGTGTGACTTCAAGCAAGCTACATAACCTTTCAACCTCAATTTTATCATTTGTAAAATGGAGATTATTATACTCATGCTACCTAGGCCACAAGTTTAGGAGGGTAATGTTTAAAAACCTTGAATGATATACAAATATGAGATTATCACCATATCATTTGTAAGATAGCAATTTCTTGTTAAAAGGAGAGATGCAATGCTTGTCAAAATTCCAAAGGAATCAGTCAACATTTGTTGAGGATCGCAGTTTCTTCAAATGTTAAATTTAAGGATTTAGACTAGATGATCTATATGGTATGTTCTGGTAATAAAACCTATAAATTCCTATGAATTCTGAGTGAGGTTCTGTAATAAGTACACACATATACAAACAAATATGATATAGCATCTCTCCTCAAGGAAATGTCAATCTAGTAAATGGAATGAGATACATAAAATTCTAAAACACAAAAGGATTTTCTTAACCTCTGTGACCTCAGATTCTTCTCTAAAATCAGGGTTTGGATTAGAAGGCACCTGAAGTTCTAGATCTTCTTGTTGTTTAGTTACTTCAGTTGAATTTGACTCTTTGTGACCTTATTTGGGATTTTCTTGACAAAATACTAGAATAGTTTTACCATTTTGTTCTCTAGCTCATTTTATAGATGAGAAAATTGAAGCAAAAAGGGTTAAGTGAATTGTACAGGGTCACACAATTAGTAAATGTCCAAAGCCAGGTTTAAACTCAGGTCCTCCTGGCTCCAGGACTGGTATTTTATTCACTGTGGCACCTAGCTGGACAACAGGGACACAGGGATAAAATGACAAACCCCTCAAAAAGCTTAAACTAATAATCCAGGGCAGGTCAAAAGTGCCCAAGGTATGGCTTAGGCAGCAAGTACAGAGAAGTTCAGCAGACTGTTTCTCTAGGTCACCTTCCTTGTCTACAAGTCCAGTTTGAAGAGGAAAGCTTGCCACAATGGATATGAATGGAGGGTTAGTGCCCACAAGGGTCTTTCTTTGCTTTCTTCATATGGGTGGGATGGGGAAATGAGTTGATAGCACCTTTTGAGTTTCTAATTGCTTCTCATTAACATTAGGTGCAAGGGATATCACCATTTCTTCCTATGAATGATTTATCAGAAAAGCTCAGGTGTTCCCTCTCCCTTAGGTATTTGAAAGGGGAATAACTAACTAACTCTGAAAACTGAGACTGAAAGGATATATGACTAGTGAAAGGGATGACTGTCCAGTAGAATCATGAGTTAAATTCTAATTTATCAAGGTGGAGAATCTGAATGCTTCAGGCTCTTACATTTTCTTACTTGTTTTTCAGGGATAAGACTTCTTGAATATGTCGAAACAGCCAGCTTCTAATGTCAGAGCCATTCAGGTAAGCAACAATATTCATATTTTAGTAATAACAATGGGATCTCTATCTTGTTTGTTTGACAAAGTATATACATTTTTTGTGGTACTTGGCTTTGTTCATTTCAGTAAGACTAGTTGATCATTAACTTCAAGAAAGATCTCTTGGGTTATGTGCACAAATGAAGAATATGACCTCTAAATAAGAAAACAAAGCAAAAAAGGGATTTATGAATGAGGATTAAAATTCTTTCTTGTTCTAAATTATAATTATTTTAAAAGGGCTTCTAGGTGAAAGTGAATATGTTCAATTTTATGTTTCTACTGATTGATCTGGGTACATTGCTTTACTGAAGAAAATTTTGTGTGATCTAAAATTTTTTCTTGTCTCATCTATTTAAGCTTTCCTTCTTTCATCCTCTCATATTTAGTATTGACCCAGATTGACCCAGCTTACCCCTGAAAGGAGGGCATATGCATTTTAAAATGAGGGAAAAGAAAGGTTTTTAATATTGCTTGAATGACCATCAAATTGATTTGTTGATTCTTTTAATTACCTAAGGGACCCTTCCTTTTATTGGATTTATTGAGTAAGATCTTGATTCCAATTTTGGTCCTTATCAGTTTCTGCTGATAAAAATGGAGACAATCTCTTTCCCAGGAGGGAATAGTTCCAATTTTTCTGCTAGATTGCCTTGAATACAATAATGTTTTAAAGAGTTCCATTTTAATTTTAGCTCTGAGACTTTATCATGTCAGAAGCAGAGTGGAAAGCTCCTAAGTAATACTGGTACAAGGGAATTGTCATTGGGCTGTGGAGAAATCCTATCACAGTGAGAACTGTGAGGGAATGAACTGCACTTTATCAGTCATGACTAATGCATATCCTTGAATTAATGGAGCTCTTAATTGATGGAGCAAGATGTCCAGCATGCCCTGGATACACTGTGAGGAACAAAAGACCTAGAATGGGCCTCACTAATTGGCAAGAATGCCATTTTGCATGGAGCTTTTTATGCAACCTGATGAACTTCTGTCTTCTGGAGTAGGACACATCCTAATTTCTCATGTGCTCAATTGAAATGACTTGGCCTATATATTGAATTAATCTCTGTTCTTGATTCAGCAACTGATATTTATCTCATGTATTTTCGTGTAGTGGATAGACTTGAAATCAGGAAGACCAGAATTTGAATGTTCCTCTGATATTAACTAGTTGTATAAACATGGAAGAATGAGGATGGGGAGAGGAATTAGATTATGCAAGACATAGTGAGTTGAGTATTATACTTCCTGAAAGGCAGGAGGATTTGGACTTGATTTCAGCTTTTAATGCTTATGTGACTATGAACCATTTCCATGACCTCAAATTATGTATGTAAAGTGTTTTATGCTGTTGAAAGACCTCTACATACAGTTTTTACTGTCTAATAATATCCCATAGGTCTCATGCTATTGTTTTATTATACATCATAAATTTACAATTTGTGAGGATTTTTTTCTTTTGATCTTCTTTGTTGATTTCTTTGCTTCATGCTCAGTCTTAATTTTTCATTTAAAATGTATCAGTATTAGCCCTAATAACTTTGTGGATATAGAAATGTCAGTATCAGTTTTAAAAGAAACTATAAACAATAAACAATCTTAATAATATTTATTCTGCTAAAAACCAAACTGAATCAACCAACAATAAAAAAATGTCCATGCTATCAGCAATTCCTTTCTTTGAATGGGGAAAGATTTCTTTCACTAAACTCTATGGTCTCTAAGTGGGCTGATTTAATATGCCTTCAAAGAAGAAGAGATGTACTCTTTTTCCCCTCAGGAGTAGGATTTACTACTATTTGAAATCTCTTAGCACTATAAATATTGAGGTGAAAAAAATTTCATTTTACAATATCGGGGTTCACAGAGGTTATGTTATTTTAATAAGGTCCACAGATTATATGTCAGAAGTGGAATCTGAACTCAGATATTGTACCAGAACTGCTCATTTTTCTGCTATACCATGTCTTTGGGTACCTGATGTGATTTGAGAGGTACTGAAAAAATATCATAATGAATTAAAATAACTAGCAATATCTAGCACCTTAAAATTTGCAAAGCACATCACATTTGATCCTGATCACAACCCTAAGAAGTAGAAGGAAATATTATTCCCATTTTTACAGATGAAGAAACTGAGGCTAAGAAGTAGGTTAAGTAACTTGTCTATGACAGACAGAAGGTGAGATTTGAATTCAATTCCTGTCTCCAAGCTCAACACTCTATCCACTATCTTATCTAGCTACTTAAAATAGCTTCATATCAAAAAAAAAAGCTTGCAAAGGAAAGGAAAATTTTTCCCTATATTATTTTATTTTTTCAATTACATGCAAAGACAGTTTTCAACATTTATCTTCTCATAAGATTTTGAGTTCCACATTTTTCTTCCACCCATTCTTCCTTTCCCCCACTATGGAAGCAAATAATCTGATATAGATTTTACTTGTATGATCTTGTTTAATATACTTCCATATTAACATGCTGTGAAAGAAAAATTAGAACTAAAGGGAAAAATGAGAAAGAAAGAAAAAACATAAAACAAGTTTTAAAATGTGAAGATAGTATGTTTTGGTCTGCATTCAGAGCCCATACTTTTTTTTACTAGATATGGAGGACGTTTTCCATCACAAGTCTTTTAGGATTGTCTTTTTCACTGAACTGCTGAGAAGAATCCTTCATAGTTGACCATCTCACACTGTTATTGTTCAGTGTTGTCCTGGTTCTGCTCACTTCACTCAACAACAGTTCATACAAGTATGAAAACAAAATTTTGAAGAAGACTTACTATTCATAGGAACTGAAGATTTCTTATCAGTGTATGTTAATCCAAAGCGTGTACTTTAATTCTAATTTAGGTTCTGGATATTAGAACCTAATTTTTCTCTTTTCTGTCAGCATCTCATCTCAAACTGAATCAAGTGAGGTTTACTAATCCACCCTGAACCATATGTCAGGTATTAGAGGAATACTGTTATGGCACCCTTCTTGGGTAGATTGAAATAGAGCCAAAAGCTTTCCCAGTAATGTCCAGTATGGTCTTGTTCCTTTCCATATGGCTTCATCCACAGTGAGAAACTAGAACTTGGTGATTCTCTGCCCACGTCTAAATTAGGTGAACCATAGTATAGCACTCACCCATCACATCAACTTTCATTAGGGGAAAATATGGAGTCCAGTAGCAAAGTTTCTTTTAGTCTGGATAAATAAATCACATTCAGATTAGCATAGATCAAAAATATTTCGGTTGATGGTTACCCAGGTTGGATGGCTTTTGTTCTGTTGAATTTCTGGTTGAACTATGCTATTTCATAGGGCAAGATGTCCAAGTATAGGCCCTTCCAATGTTGTCATGATACTCGAGGAAATCAAGAAGACATAAGGGTATACTGGATCTGATATCTGCAATTAAAGAATTTGACATGACAGGTTGTGACGAAAGCTAGAACTGCTGTGACATCTAATCCTATCAACAATCTGCATGGTAACTGCTCCCTAATGAGACTAAATGACATAGAACTCATTGGCACCACCTCCCATGCATTTTTGCTTTTTGGAGAATGCTCCCTTTTGTGAGAATCATGATAGTCATTGCCATTTTTAAGCTCAATATTAAAGAAAAGTGCCCCCCACCCCAAGATGAACTGAGGATGGCTTCTCACTTCTGGTCAAATTGATAGCCATAGTATCCTCTGACTGTTCCTAAATTAAGTTTGAGAACTTCTTGAGAGCAATTCTAAGGCTCTTATCAAGTTAAACATTCCATTCATGTAACATTCCTTATTCTGAGGGCAAGTATTAGAAAATGGCTCTTGATTATTTAAAAGAAAATAGAAAAAACTAGGTGCCAATGCACAGATCGACATTACTCTGGTTTTTGGGGATGTTTTCTATGAGATGAAGTACAATAAATCCAGAGAGCTTCCATAAATATCATACCTTTTGCCATTAGAACCTCTAAGAAGAAAGGAAACAAGAATGATTGACTTTATCTCAAAGACAAGGGAAAAAAAAAAACATAGAATGATTTAATTCTAAATCCCAAGGAAAAGCAAGGCATTGCAAACAGAAAAATTTCAGTTTTTTGAATCCTAGTTTAGTTTTACTTTGACTAAATCATTATATTGGGATAGATGGTACAGTGAGTAGGGTGCTGACCCTTAAGTCATAGGACAGGAGTTCAAATCTAACTCAGGAACTTACTAATTGTGTAACTTTGGGAAAGTCACTTAACCCTGATGGTTTTGCATCCAGGACTATTTCCAGGCATTTTTATTCACATCTTGCCACTAGATCCAGATGGCTCTGGAGAAGAAAGTAAGGCTGGTGACTTAATATAGCACCTCCCCTCCCCCCACTCAAATCCAGTTCATGTGCATGTCATGGCATCATCTCCCTCAAGTCAAGGTCTTTTTTTTTTGAGAATGAAGGATAAACAATAACAACAACATGTTGGGATAAAGTCTTTCGTCCTTTGCGGCACTGAAATTAATTTGTGCACCCAGACCCAATCCTGGACAAAACTGTGATGTAAACAAATTTTTCTTCCTCTTTAGCATTTTCTCTTTCTAAATTTCTCAAAGTACTCATGGACCCATTGGGGAGAAAAGCAGATTATTCACACAAGATTTTGACAATTTAGAGATTTTTATCTCCCAGGAGTAGATCTTCTTAAATACTTTAAAAAAATTTTCAGATAAAGCAATATTTGATACAAAATAATCCTTGCTTATAAAATAAGGGCTTTGATGGGACAACATCAAATGTCCCTTCTATTCATATCACTATGATTCTCTGAATTTCTATTAGTGAACTTTAAGTAACATTGAGGAAGGTAGTTGTAGATAGATTTTTTTAAAAGCACCTTAATTCAGAACATCTATTTTACATATGACTATGTGTAATAACAACAGCTAGTATTTTCATCTTCAAGCAGCTTCAGTTATTATTTCATTAGATTCTTGTAATAACCCTGTAAGGCTGGTACTTGTATTTTCCCCATTTTACAAATGAGGATACTCAAGCTCACAAGGTTAAGTCACTTGCCCATGGTGTCATAGCTAATAAATGTTTAAAGCAGTATCTATGCAGAGTCTTTCTTTCCTTCCTTCTTCCCTTCATTCTTCCTTTCTTTTTCATGTTTTAGTGTATATTCATAAATATATATTTTTATTTCTAATATTCAAAACCTTATTAAGAAAGTATCTCATTTTAACTTACAAAGAAAATTCATATCTTCTCAGAAGCTCTTTGAAGGAAGCTTCCATTTGTCTTAGAAACAAATTACAAAACATCAACAACTGTTAATGAAATGACAGAATGATTCTGGTAAGTGAAGAGATTAACTTGGAGATGGACTACCATACTTCAAAATGAAGTAATATAGTGTTGCCCTGACTCCAAAAGTTTATTCACCACAGCTAGAGTTAGCAAAGACTATATATGTATACACATACATATCTCTCTCTCTCTCTCTATATATATATACATAAAACTTCAACTTTTAATGAAATGATATATATGGATATATAGATCTGTATAAATATATGTTTGCATATGTATATCTCTATCTCTATCTCTATCTCTATCTCTATCTCTATCTCTATCTCTATCTCTATATGGAATAATAATATATCAATCTTGGCCAGGACATCTGGGAGGGGGTTTAAGATTTTTGAAAACTGCAAAGATCAATGGAAAATAAAAACAAGTATACAATGGGTGAAACCTTGGAAGTGGTAGGTGCTGGTTAGCTCCTGGAGATAGAGAAGAAGTTGAAAAGTAGAAGAGTGGGGAGAGAAGGGTGTAAGTGTGAGAGAAAGGGGAGTTATGACGAGCAATGACAGATAAGAACCAACAGTGTTCAATAACATCACCCTAAATCCAACAAAGTTGGGAAAGAGACCTTATTCCATCAAATGCAAGGCAGATTATTGCCTCTGCAGGCAAAGAGTGTTTCTGGGATTCTCAGTACTCAAAAGATAGGAGGCCATGCAGAGAGCAATACAAATAATTAAGAGAGTGGAGGAATTGGCTTACAAGGACTTCATTTTTACTCCTGTCCATCTGTTGAGACCAATTGAAGGATCAGTTTCTCATCAGATAGGTTGCCTATCGGGGAACTCAACCCAGTTTTGGCAGAGGACAAGCCTAGAGATCTAATTGATCTTTTCCGTCCCTGTCTTCTAGCATGTAACTAGTAATGCCTAATTTGGAAAAGTGATGAGCAATGCCAACTGAGGCAGGAGGGTCTTTTGAAATGCCTGGCAGATGTAACTACAGAAGAGGGAAAGGAAAAGGGAAAGGTAATGAGTATTTGTTTGATTTCACTATGAAAAACAAAATATTAGAGTCTGATTTCCTTTGTACTTATTCAGATATTAGGCTGGTACTAGTATTTACCCCATTTTACAAGTAAGGAAACTCATTTCTTTCTTGCTGTTATAATAATGAGTTTTATAACTAATTCCCTCATCTCAGTTGATTTTTTTTAATTTGGGGTGTTTTGTTTATAAAATTAGCTCATTATTCTGTACAACAGAGGTAAAATAACTTGTATCCAATGTAGAGATGGAAAAATGAAGTCACCAAAGAACTTTATTTGCTTGTGGTTACAAGGAAAATTAAAGAATATATATGCACTCACCCAAATACATATATATATTTATATACTTATATACACAATATAAATAAAAAATACACACACACACACACACACACACACACACACACACACACACACACAAAGCAGTTAAATCAAGATATTTTGGAAAGGAGGGTATTATACTTCATGGAAAAGTTGGTACCTGATCTGGGTCTTGAAGAAAGAGAGGAATTGGATAAGATGATAATATTTTTGACAATTTAAGAGATCAACTGACAATTTTAGAGGGGTTTCAGTTGAATTATGAACCTCAAAATCAGATTATAAGGGGTTGAGGAATGAGTAAGAAGAAAGGAAATGGAGGAATTAATAGACAATTTTTCTAGCAATTTGGCTGAGAAATTAGCAGGGATATGAGATAATAGCTTGAAGTAAGTTCTAGTTATCTGAAAACATATTTTATAACTACTTTACTATATTATCTAAATCACTGAATTTTGAACATTTTAATTCAGTTCCCATGATCTCTCAGAATTTTCTAGATAGTATTTGTGTTAAAAATATTCTGGTGCAGTTTCTTTAAATATTATGCTCCCTGAAAAAGAAAATATTCATGTAACAATCCCAACTTTTTTTAGCCTGATCTTTATTTATTTTCTGCCTTTAGCAAGCATAGTTTTATGAATTTATTTTGAAGACCTTTTTCAAAATATAGACCTGTATTAAAAGTTTGGACATGGAAAGGGTCTTCAGAAATTATCTAATATAATTTCCTAGTTATACAGATAAGAAAATTGAGACCGAAAAGGATGAAGTAATGTTCCCGAAGTAAGTTGCTGGCAGAGATGGAACTCTTACACGGATCTTTTGATTTCCAGTTCAAGGTTCATATTTCCATTATCTCAAACTTTCCCACAAATGTGATGAGATAGAAATGTGAGCAACCAATTTACGTGTGGGAATAGTGCCACTCCCTCTAATCCCAAATCATTTTTTGGATATCATAATTTGGTTACATGAAATCCTATGTAAATGAATCTATTCTGTTTCATTGATCATGTTGCACTGATAACTCTTTTTATTTATCTGTACCCTGTGGCTCAGGACCTGCTGGAGATTTTGGGCTACCATAGACCCTGGCCTATTCTTGGATACTAACACCAAAAAAAAAAGAGACTATCTATTTCTCTGGTTGTGTCACTAGCCTGTATCAAAATGGGGAAATCTCTAAAACAAAGATTACTTATGAATCATATATGGGGTAAATTAGTCAGTCAATAAGCATTTATTAAGTCCCTACTATGTGCTAGTCACTGTGCTACATGATGGGAATACAAATATGAAAAAAGATAGCCTTTGACTTTATAATCTATAGGAGAAAGAAAATATACAAAAGAGAGCTAAAAAGTGGAATATTTGGGTAATAGGTTAACTTTCCACAAAGGTAGTCAATGTATCAGGTATAGGAAAGTTAAAAAAAAAACTTCCACTACAGAAAATACAAAGTGAAAAGTACTCAAGGAAAAAGAATTGTATAGAAGTTGGTATGTGATAAGCACTCAATTTTTTCTTTGTTTCTCTCCCCTCTGCCCCCTCAAAATAAAAAAAGTTTTTTTTTCATAAAAAAACTTGTAAATAAATATTTCCCATTCTCCTCAGATCAGTGATATCTATCAAACCCAGAAAAATTATCATGGAGGACTGATGAGGTCTAGGTCTCTAGACCACCCAACATTATTTTATTAGCTCTCCAGTTACAGGACAATTCTGGGAGTGGTCCTTCCATCTTCTGAGAAGTGTGCCGTTATGGGAAATTTTCTCCCTCTTGTCAACTGACACCTGAATACTAAACTCAAGAGTTTTCACCCCCAAGATAACTGTCAAGGATGGAATAAATTTCATTTATCTTATTTGTTACTTGCTGATCCAGACTCAGAAAAGAAAATGAAAGACAGAAAAAGTCATTCAGGGAATTGAATGGTCAAGAAGCTACCATCTCCTTAGACACTTAATAATTGCCTAGTTGTGTGACCTTGAGCAAGTCACATAACCCCATTGCTTTAAATAAATAAAAGAAGGTACTATCTAAGACAATTTTAGGCAAGTCCATGCCTTTCACTGATTGTGCTTCTGCTGTGAGCCAACATTGAACCTTTCCATTGGAGTTGGTGGAGGGAGCAAAGATCCTCTCCCCATTCCACTATAGAAAAGTTAAGGAAAGAAATTTTGCTATAAGGGGGAAGAGTTTAAAAAGAGAGAAAAATGGAACCATTTCCTTGTGGTTTAGAAAAATTCCTTTAACAAATCTATACCCCAAATTCTCAGTTAGCAATCTTTGATGCAACCTTAATCATGAGGAATCAATCAGAGGAGTTCTCTAAGGACACCTAATGAGGCTCATGCCTCTCTCAGTATGGCCACATTCTATATTCTTAAGTCAGTTGGAGTATTCACCAAATTGATTAAGGATTCTTCTGATCACTGCTCCACATTACAAATATACAAGAAATATACTTCATTTGATTTTATTAGTTATGAGAAATGTCCATTTGTTAACTTTACTTATAACTCCGAAGTCATATATATATATATATATATATATATATATATATATATATATATATATATATATATATGTCAGGAATTAATACATGGGTTGCAGTGGGAATGACTTCACCTCAGTTAACCTCTGAGCAAATAATATTTTTCCAGATTAGTTCCCATTTGGAACTCCTTTCCTTCCCTGTTGTTTTAAGTGGCACAGTTCAAGTCCAGAATCAGATACTTATAATTACAAGACCCGGGAAAAGTTTCTAGATCTCTGCCTTCCTGTTTCTTCAGTTGCAAAAATGTAGATAATACTACTCCCAGAGTTGTTGTGAGGATCAAATGAGCTAATATTTGGAAAGTGCTTAGCACTTAGGGATTAGCACATAGTAGGTACCTCATGTTTGTTTCATTCCTTCTTTCTAAAAGTAACTGGTATATGACAAACACATCTGAAGTTCCTGAGACTGATTCTCAGTATATTCCCTTTTGGCTTCAGGATTTCTGTGCTCTACTACCCAATATTTGCTCGTGTACTTGATGGGTATTCCTCTTACAAAGGAACTGTATTCTGTGGAAAAAACTTAGCATCCGTCTAATCATTGGAATAAGAGCAATCCACAGTTGCTTAAAAAAATCAGTTTTTTATAACATAAATGTGGGAATTTTCTAAGTACTATGATCACATATTTAGATGTAGAAGGCAACTTTGAGGTAATTTTGATTACCCTCCCCCCCACTCTATTTACATTTTATAGGAGAGGAAACTGAAGTCCAGAGGTATCAAATTCTTTACCCAAGATAAATTAGAGTAGGAATTTGAATCCAAATCCTTTTATTACATTTCCATCATGCTTTGAAATTATGCCTCCTTTTGTTTTAGAGGACATAAAACTTGAAAGTATTCTTATCATCTCTTGGTAAACATCTGGTTTTCAGTTATGTAATCTAGATTAAAAACCACAGCAGATTGTTTCTTCCACCTCTTTTATGAGTTGAGATACATATTGCCCTCAGGATGGTAAATATCTAATTATTTAAAAAAAATTTTTAATTCATTTTTCCAACTGCATGCAATGATAGTTTTCATCAGTTATTTTTACAAGGTTTTAAGTTTCATATTTTGCTTCTTCCCTCCCTTTCCTTCCTCTCTCCCTGACAGAAAGCAATATTATACAGGTTTTATATGTATATAACTATGCTACACATAAATCCATATTAGTCATGTTTTCCTAGAAGAATCAAAATGAAACAGGAAAAAAGCCCATCAGAGAGGAAAAAAAAACTATACATAAGACAGCTTTTAAAAACTGAAGAAACTAAGCTTTGGTCTGCATTTAAGCTCCATGGTTCCTTCTCTGGATATGGAAAATATTTTCCATCACAAGTCTTTTAGAATTGTCTTTAATTATTGTACTGCTGAAATGAAAAAGTCCATCATAATTGATTGCTACCTAATGTTGCTGTTAGTACAATGTTCTTCTGGTTCTGCTCACTTCACTCAGAATCAATTCATACAAGTCCTCCCAGGCCATGCTAAAGCCCTATCCCCAATGATTTCTTATAGAATAATGATGCTACATCACATTCATGATGTTCTGCCATTCCCCAATTAATGGACAACTCCATCTTTTCCACCAAAAAATTCTTTTCTTTTTTTTCATTTTAAACAATGGGTTAAGTGACTTGCCCAAGGTCACACAGCTAGGCAATTATTAAGTGTCTGAGGTCAGATTTGAACTCAGGTACTCCTGACTTCACTGAGCCACCTAGCTGCCCCCTACAAAATTCTTTTCTACCACAAAAAGAGATGCTTTAATATTTTTGTACATGTGGGTTTTTTTTACCTTTTTTTGTAATCTTTTTTGTGATACAGACATAGTAGGGGTATTTCTGGGTCAAAGGGTATGCATAGTTTTATTGCCTTTTAGACATAATGGTGAATAACTAGTTAAAAAATTGCAGTAATACCCGGTAGTTTCTTCTTTTAGGTACTCTTCTTAACTCCTACTTGTGTTTATAAAAATAGGGTTGTTGATAATCAAACATTTCCTAATACTTTGCAGAGTGTTCACAACCAAAGAATTCTATACTCTTATGGAAATGAACTGTTTTCAATGACCTATAAATATAAATAATTGCTATGAAGCCTATAAACCATTCTTATTTGATCAGTAAGGCAAGTCTTCAAAGGGTCTATATACTAGGTAATACTTCATAAGTTGTGTGACTAAAATGTACTTGAGTGTAATAAAACTGCAATATTTGCAGAAGTATATCAAAATGCATAGTTTTACACATAATAGACTTTTCTGAAAGCATCATAGTTAACTTTGTGTATATGTATCCTAATTCTCTTTATTTGAAAACTTCAGCTTTTACTATTTTTCTGATATTTTTAGTACTCATTTAATTTTAATGAGCAACATATATCATAGAATTTTAGAGTCAAATGGAGCTTAATTGATAATTTAATTTCAACTGATAAGTAAAATAAAGCCCAGAGAGGTTAAATTACTTTCTTAATGTCCTAAAGCAAATTCAGGACTAGATCTCAGGTAGCCTGCCTCTAGTATCCTTTTTGCTTCTTCTTTGGATTTTTTTTTTGTCCTTTTGATCTTTTGATATTCATGGTGTCTTTCATGTGATAACTCTCTCCACTGATGCAGATCAAGTAAGTCATTTATGTCTTCTCATTCTTCTCATTCTTGTTCATATGTTTTTTCCCAGAAGGGGCAATTAGGTGGTGCAATAGAGAGTATTCACAGTTTGCTTGAAGTTGAGAAGATCTACTTTTCTGAGTTCAAATCTGACCTCAGACACTTAACTAGCTGTGTTTTTCAGAAATCCTCTGCAGAGACAGTCTCTCCAATACATTAATAATAGTCTTTTGATATTTCACATGTACTACTGAAATATTTGTCTTATGTGTTATTTATTCCTTATTTTTCCTTAAGAACTAACCTTCTTCATTTTCCAATAACCTGTACCCTTGATGATGATTTTTATTGCTTTTGTTTTGTATGCAAGTCATCATTAATGATCAACTTTCACTTACTTTCAGTTACCATTTTCATTGTCCTAAGGGCTACTTACAATTTTGATTATTCTGAGATCATACTGGTCCATGATTCACATCTATACAGAATCATCAAGAAATCACTTCAGGATCCCTGTTAAATAAATCTGAATTAACTATAATAAGAAGTTTTTGAATTATTAAAAAATGGTTCATAATTTCTCATGATATGTTTTACTCTTATCCAATGCTAACCCCACCTCATTGTCCATATTGAGTGTCCATAACCAAGATTTATGTGTTAATGCACTGTGAGTGCTGCCCATACAATTTCATGTCATAACTTGAGCAATATGCATCAAGGTGGCACAATGAGCCTCAAATAAGGAAGATCTGAGTTCAAATCTGATTTCATACACCTATTAGCTGTGTGACCCTAGGCTATGTGATCACACCTCTGCCTGCTTCAGTTTCGTTGACTTTAAAATTGATACTGATAAGAACATCTGGAAAACATTGCCTATTAAAAGGATCCCTCTTCTATTTTGACTCAGTCTAGAGTGTTCTCCAAGACACTGGGAATCACCTTTGGTTTTTTGTGTTGATTGATCTTCTATGAAGATATGGGCAAAAATTTCATAAGACTGATGTGTTACAATTTGAACTATTGGAGGGTATGCTTTATATTGTCAAAAATGTTGAAGAAGTAGAATATTGATCTGTCAGCTTATTTGTAGTATGAGGAAAGAGGTAAAACTCTCAAAAACTTGTTTCAAAAGGTATCATTATTGGGTAATTCCTAGAAGTAACATTAAGTCTTTTAAATACTTCCTTCATTGATCTTTCAAATGTATATCCTTTAACTTTCATTTATTGAGTTTGAACATTAAAAATTCTATCTAAAACTCTTTTTTCCCCTCCCCAAAACTTTTAATCTTTTTTTTTGGGGGGGGTTAGGATATACACTTTATGAAATTAAACTACATATTCTAATGTAATTTTCTAATACCAACTGTAGGAAATTTTCTTTACTCTGTTCAGGAAACAATCTTTATAGATATATTTACATTGAAATGTTATATTTAATTATATTATACATATTCAAATGCTTTTAAAGTATTGGACTTTGCCCATTCCCTTCCTCTTAAGGCTAACAGAATCAGATGATAAGCTCCAGTTCCCTCTTTGGCCCTGGTGATGCAGTGGAATGAGCCCTGGATATGGAATCAGGAAGATTCATCATCATGAGTTTAAATCTGGTCTCAGACATTTACTAATCATATGACCTTGGACAAGTCATTTAACTTTGTTTGCCTCAGTTTCCACATATGTAAAATGAGCTGGAGAAGGAAATGATATCCTTGCCAAGAAAGCCATGACACAAATGGGGTCATGAAGTATTGGACACTACTAAAAAGACTGAATAATAAAAGTTCTCTCTCAGTTCTATGATATAAAAAGACATTTTTATTTTCTTTTCAAATATTTTATTTACTTGAGAAACAGAAAATGGGGTCATGTAAAGTTTATTGCACTGGATTTAGAGCTGAAAGAGACCTTAGAGGCCACCAAGTTCACATGTCTCACTTGAGAAAACTGAGGCACAGAGAGGTTAGAAGAATTAAGTTCAAATATTTTCTTTGACACTAACTGAATCTAAAATTCATTTTCCCCATCTGTAAACTGAGGATGATAGTTTCACTTAAATGGCTATTGTGGGGTTCAAATAAAATATTATTTCCTTTAAATCCAAGCTATTGGATTTAAAAAGGAGGATTACTTCCTACCATTTTCTCTGTCATTGGATCCTCAGGTCCTTTGGGGTCCTATTTTCTGCTCAGTCACTATCACTTTTGGACCCTAACACAGTGTCATTGAACTTGTTGATGGACTCTCAATCCCTAGGCTTTGCATTCTATCCCACAATGAACTCTTAGTCCTTCTGGGCCTTTGCATCTTCTCTGCAGCCAAATTCTCTTTTCTTGCTATTTCTACTTATTAGAATGTGAGCTTCTTGAGAACAAGTTCTGTCTTTCTTTTTCCTCTTTGTATTTCAAGGGCTTAGTACAGTGCTTGGCACATCCCCAGCCTTCAGTAAATGTTTTTTAACATTCATTCATGAGAGGCTCTATAAAACTCACAATGTCTTAACATTCTAAGAAGTTTTAAAATTTAAGGTACTTAAGTTTAATATCATAATCCTGATATGTTGTTGATGAGTATAATTACTATATTAAATCATCTAAATGGTATATGGGAGCCTTGATTCTCCAGTCTGCTGCCCTTCTCAGTCACTACCACAAATGACTACATAATGGGGAATAAAGACTCATTTATATGCTGGTATTGTCGGTGAACTTTTATGGAATAAGGATGTGAAGGAAGAGTGTCTAGCCTAGCTAAATCTCCTTTACACTGTAGATAAAAGCCTTGGATGAATGTGGAGGATGGAAGAGATTCAAATCAGGCTACTGAAGATGTTTACCTTCCTGGGCTTAGGAAATATGCATTTCCATCATGAATAGAAAGCGCAGAATAGGAAAAGCGCTATGTATCCTAAGAAATAAAGAACCATAATTGTCTTCAGTTCATACTCTATAATCCTGAAGGGTAGAACTATGGGGGCAGTAATGAGGTAGGCTATAATTAGCTTTGGAGTTCTGTTACACATGTTATCCTTCCTTATAAAATTCAATATCTGTTTGCATTCTCTCCAGCCTCTTTAGTAGGTAACTGGGCAGCAGGATGTCTTTCCAGAAATTCATTGCAGGACTATTATTTTCCTGTGATCACTATCTCAATGTTTTTCTCTCACAGGCGAATATCAACATCCCAATGGGAGCCTTTCGACCAGGAGCAGGACAACCTCCCAAAAGAAAAGAATTTACTCCTGAAACAGATGAGGTAAGGGAAGGAGAAGAAAAGCTGGGGCTGAGGTGCTTTTTATGTGAGCTCCGTCTCTTCCCACTAGAGGGGAGTAGAGGCCAAGAGCTTGGCTATGAGCAACATTCTAGACCTGGGAGAGAATGAGTGAAAGAACAGTCTAACCTAGAGACAGCTCCTCTATCTCTTCAATATATTCAGTGGAATAGCTTTTTTCCAGGACCTAGCTTAATTAGTTTTTGAGTCTATTTTCCCATGCAATTATATTTCTATGCCTATTTCAGTGCTTTGTATGACAAAAAGATTCCCTAAATATTTGTTGATTGATTTGTGGACTGATTCATGAAGGAGTGTAGTAATGCAAGAAGAGAGCCTAGAGGTTCATTTTGTTTTTTATAATTATATCCAATCAAAGTATACTATTCATCCCAAAGACAGAACTGTTGATGTCTGAATGTAAATTGAAGTTTACTTTTTTTTTCATTTTATTTTTCTTGAGGTTTCTCTTTCTTGGGGGGGTGGTGCATCTTGACTTTTACAGCATGACTTTTACAGTAATGTTTTTCATGACTACATATTTTTAACCTACATTAAGTAACTTGCTTTCTCAATGAGGGGGAGTTGGGTGTGAGGAAGGGAGAGAATTTAGAACTCAAAGTTTTGGAAGCAAATGTTGAAATGTGTTTTTGCATGTAACCTGGGGAAAAATAAAATGAAACAAAATAAAATAAAATTATAATTATATACAATCAATTTGCTTTGCTCTGGGTTGGAGGTTTGTATCTGTCTGAGTGGGACTTAAAGCAGCTTTTGAGGTATGATCAAGTTGAGTAGGTGGGCATGTAGTATCAAACAAAATTGTGTAGGAGCATTAAACAAAAAACATTTTTAAAGTGTATTAAGTCAAAAATTTCCTTTCCAAAACATAACAACAATAAAACAGCAATAGCAATAGTAACAGCAACAACACCTTTGCAATGAGTTCTCTTAGGTAATCCTTTCTGTGCCTTATTTTCTTCCTCTTCTTTACCAAGAAATTGCTCAACTAAAATGGAGGTCAGACTATTAAGGCTAATAATGAAGCCAAGATGAAGGTTCTTTGTGAACTTTTAAATGTTTATTTCCTTCCCTCTGTGTAATATCCCTGATAAAATTGGGAGAGTTTGTCTTTAAAGAAATAATAATTTTAAAAATTTTAGAAGCTTTTGCTACAATAAGGCAAAGGAAATGGAATCTAATGGGACTCATAGGGCAAAGCAGTTAAGTGTTAAAACTTTTTTTGAGGTTTTTTTAACTCCTGGACCAAATGGTTTGTGGTTGAACACCAAATTCCAAATTATGGTTTCTAATAAAACTTCATTTTCTGTGTCCAATCTTTCCCCTATGAGCATTCTTGAGGTAGCTTTAAGTTATTGTGCCAAAGAGAAATACAGTTTGGAAGAAGCAGTTTGAGGATTATTTCCCACAGTCAGAGGTTTGCTCCTCTGAATTTCCTCCATTTCTAGTACTAGAGTTCTCCATGCTAACTAGACATTTTGAACTGATATAAATAGATGGTTGGCTGGTTGGCTGACTGGTTGGATAAGATGGATGGATGGATGGATGGATGAATGGATGGATGGATGGATGGATGGATCAGTCATTTATTAAATAACTGTGTATGAAGTACTGTGTCATTACTTGTGATATAAAAACAAAGAATTTATATTCTCAAAGAGTTTACGTTCTAATAGGAGAAGGCAAAACATAAAGGGAGCTGGGAAAAGGAAAAAAAAAGTGCCTAAATGAGGATTAGTGTGAAATATCAAAACTTAATCTGTTTTTGTGAATATATCTATCTTTCTGATTTAAAGCTTTGACTGTCAGTACTGTAATGCCTCTGACCTCAAGTACTGAAGATTCCTCATCATTGGTGTGTCTGATTACCTTAGTTGGCTGGGAAAGTGTAAAATTCAGTCTTCCACCAGATGACTAAAGAGTCAAGACAACATAGCTCTCAGGGGCAGGTGTGATAGTTTCTCCCTTTTCAGGCTTCCCTTTGGCCTGGTAGAAGAGAGGAAAGTTAGTTCTCAAAGAGAAATTTTTGTGAAATCCCTCCAGAGAACAGTCATCACTGCCATTGTGAACAAGATGAACTAGGACAATTTTTCACATAAAAAATGCAGGAGATTACCTTGATAAGTGGCAGCAGGTTTCTTAGAAAATTTTTCACTGAAAGTTTGGTTCACCTTTTAATTTAACTTTGAGGATGAGAAGTTGATCCCCCCCCCACAAAAAACCAGTTAGTTACTTGTAAGAATAAGAAGAAACTAGCCTGAGGTAAAATTATAGTGAAAATGAAAATACTGAGGCATCAGTTTAAAAGATAGTTAATGGGGTGTGACAGACTTGGTTTTCTTTGTCATCTTTCATTCCATCTCTTGGCTAAAGATTCCAAGAGTAACAAGTAGGGTTTTACAACACCAGAGCATTGCCCAACTTGGAAACTACTTGAATGTCAACTGCAAGTCTCTCCCTACTAATTTACTTAGGAGCAATTTTATGGGAATTTTAAAGACCTGTTTCTGTGGTGATATTACTCCAGAATCCCTTTAGGTAGTCATGGCAATAACTTTCTTTAGGGTTCATTCATGTGACCTTTGCTGGCCTGACAACTCTAAGGACCTACATGAAGGGATTTTAGACAGTAAAAGCAGTGCATTGATACTACAAATTCTCCTTCTCACTCTACTTTCCTCCTTCTCTTCCTCTCACATTGTGATTATCACAATAAAATGTTAAGAGAGCTGCCTTTTTTGAGTCTACAATTCATTTTCATTTTACACAATACCCATCCAGAGATCAAGGCATACTCAAAGCACAAACAGGGTTAATTATAACAATGAAAACCAAAGATATTCTATTCAGTCTAGGTCCTTTCTGTTAAATATCCACAGGGGGCCAGGCAGAGCACCAGGCATTGTTTATATTTATAATGTTCTTTTCTTCTAAAAGATTTCAAAGCAAACTCTCCCAACACCATACTTAGTACATAGTGAAAGTAATCCTCTCCATTCAATGAAAAGGAAGTGTTGTATTATCCTTTCACCATTACTCAGAGTCACTGACAGAGAAAGACACAGAATCCTTCAATTCCTTCAATAACCTCATTTGGGATTATCCATTAGCTAATCCATGGCTTTGCCAATGGTCCATAATCTCTCAGGTTCCTAGAAAGGGCACAGGTAGTGGAGGTGTGAACATAATCTGGAAGTTTCTTTAGAAGCCTCCATTACATAGATAGAAGTACCTCTCTCTCTTTGCTGCCATGGTACTGTATTACATTACAAGAACAAAGCAACTGGAAAAGAGTACTAGTATCAGAGGATCCTGGGGTCAACTCCCACCTGTGATACAACTTTCAGCAAGAACCAAGTGACAGAATTTCTGTGGAAAAGTGGTAGGGCAAAACAAAGTTTGATTTACAATCATTTCAAGAAATAATTGTAAATGATCAGATCATTTACTTCCCTAGAGTTGCATGAAGTATCTTCATTTGTAAAAATATAGGATTGCATTAGATGGAATGTTCCTAATCTAGGATAAATGAACTTGTTTTAAAGATATTTTGATAACTGTATTTTAGTATAATTGGTTTCCTTTATGATTCTATGTATTTCATTTATATAAAAATTATTATTTTAAATTTTAATGAATTAAAATTAAACAACTAATTAAAATCTTAATTTAAAACCTTATTTATTATTTATTTGAACATGATTATTTATTTATTTAAATATTCTGAGAAGGGAGCCATGGGCCTCAGTTTCCCAAAGGCATCTATGACACACAGAATGGTTAAATATCCTTATATTAATTGTTTTCTTCTAACACTATGATATATTTAGTTCGTTAACTGATTATTTTGTCTTTATGAAAATAAGCAGTTTTTAACTAATTTTGACAAGGGATTGATGATTTGATCGACTGAAATGATTGTAAATCAGACTTTGTTTTGCTTTGACATTTCTCCTCAAAATTCTGTCATCTGGTTCTTCCTGGTGCAATTAATATGTTCCCTGTCTTCATTAATGTTTAGAGAAGTATTTTGCCATTAATGGTTGTGATTTTAGTATTATATGATGATTTTGACACATCCTAAAAATGGGAAGTTCATTTACTCTCCATGTAAAAGCATTTCCTAACTGCAAAAACCACAGTACAGGTCCATATCTCTGGGTTTTTATTTCCTCACATGCAAAATGGAGGAGCTTATTTTTGTGAAAGGCAGTAAGTTTCTTAGAAAGAACATTGAACTTGGAATGAGGAGATATAGATTTGAATTCCAGCTTAGCTATCACCATAGGAATATTAGTAATAGAAATATATGGTAATTAGCAGGTGACAAAATCCAAGAAAAGATACAACTATAAAACCCATGGTTCATATCCATAAGTGAATGTACAATGTATGAATAATAAATAAGATGAACTAGAGATTCCCCAACATAAAAAGGCAATTTTGTACTTCTAGGTATCACCAAAACTTGAGTGAATTGAACCAGAGGTATGCTGAAGCCTGCTCAAACCATTTTGAGAAACTGGTTGAATCCTTGTTCCCCTACTGTTAGGAACCAGTATTTAGTGATCTAGTTCCAGATAGCCAGAACAGAAGTACAAAACAACTCTGTCCTCACTTTACCAGCTCTGTTCTTAGAGAACATGGGCTTGAACTTCTTACAGTTTCTATATAGTTGTGATCCTACTAAATTCAAAATTGATATTTCTCCTAACCATGGACAGGGTTCCAAAAATCATTCTTTGAGACACTGATAATGGACTATCTGGTTTCTAAACCCAGAAGAGACTTTGTTCCCATATCTCCTGGTAGCTTGAGATTTTTAGTTTTAGAAATTTATTAGGAAATAGCCATCTCTAAACTTCTTCATTCAAAAGTAAGAATAGAAGTAACAAAGACAGAAACAATAGCAGGGCAATGCACTTTCAATTTCATGCCAGCTATAAGTAAGAGAGGGCCTGCAGTCCTGCCTCATTTACAAACACTCAGCAGTTCATCCACTTTCACCAGTATTAAAAGTTAGAAAAATATCCTCTATTAAGAGAGTTTCCTTCACTATTTGTATAGTCAACCTAAAAGGGTTCAACTCATCTAGTAGGTCAAAAACCTTTCTGCACAAAATATGTGCATTTTTCAAAATCCATGTGGGATTTGCAGCAGTCATACTTGGATTTATTGACTGTTTAGTCAGTTCCTCATTACATCTTGATGCTTTCATTCTTTAAAAAGTGCAAGAAACAAAAAGGAAAGCTATTATTTTGAACTTGATTTTGAGTAATAAAGATAAAATGATGGTTGAGATAAAAATGATAGGAACACTGGAGAAAGTTGACTGCTTTAATGCTAAAATTACATTGAAAAAGAGGAAATCTGAAAATAATCTGACATCCATCCTAGATTTTTGGGAAAGTAGATTTTTTTTTTGAAAAAGGGTTAGATTTCATAGGTTGAAGTCAGATCAAGAAGAATAGGAAACTCTCAAAAATCATTTTTTTTAGGTTTTTGGAAGGCAAATGGGGTTAAGTGGCTTGCCAAGGCCACACAGCTAGCTAATTATTAAATGTCTGAGGCCAGATTTGAACTCAGGTACTCCTGACTCCAGGACCGGTGCTCTATTCACTGCACCACCTAGCCACCCCTCAAAAATCATTTTTAAAGAAATTATTTTTATTCTGAATTTGATGAACACCAAATAAAACAATCGTTTTCATACCCAAAGTTGAACCAGAAAAGATTGTACATAATCATAAATTTCTTTTATTCATGGTTTTCTTTTAAGAATATATTAAATCCAACATTTAATTTTCAAAGATGTCTTGCTTGTCTGTGCTTCCTTTTGGTCCTCTTTGTGGTCTATCTTGTGTATTTAAAAATGCTTCAATAGTTCTCTTGTTTTTTTTTTCTTTTTGACAGCCTTGTAGCTAGTTTTCCTCTCCTTTCCAGTCCCACCAGTTGAAAAAGAGGAAAAAAAAGATTCTGTAACAAATATAATCAAGCAAAACAAAATCCCATGCTAGTTATGTCCAAAAATGTATACCTCATTCTTCAACTTGACTCCATTACCTCTCTAAAAGGAAGAAGGTAGCATGTTTTTATCACTTATTGTTTGGAATCATCATTGGTTATTTCATTAACCAGATTTTTAAGAATAAAGATCTAAAAAAGGCACAAAGAAAAAATTCCATTGAAGGAAAAAAAGAATTCTCTAAGGAGACTGATATAGATTAATACCAAGGAAATCATTGACTAATTTGGTGTTAAAAGACAGGCAGGCACTCAAGACAGAAACGACAAGTAATGGGAAATTAATAGAAATGAACATCAGGGTCCATTAAAACTAACAATAAAATGCTCTGGAAAAGAGGATTTGACAAAAGGGCTCCCCCCCCCCCCCATAAGAAGAAATTAGGAGAGGATTAAAGAAGAGACAGGCACTGTTTGGGTGGATAAAACTATGATAAAACATGACAGAGAGAAGAGAAAAGTACTCAATAACTGTTTTGCTTATTTTCTTTTCTAAGGAGAATAATCTTTGGATTAGAAAGGACAGAGCAAAAAGTCTAGTAGAGCTTTTACGTCCAAGATAAATAAACATATAGAAAGACAATCCCTAACTGCTCTCAATGAATTCAAGTCATCAGGCTCAGATTAAATAAATAGCAGGGTGCTAAATCAGCAAATATATTAAATGAGGTGCATCAGAAATTTTTGAAAGGTTTTGGAGAGTGAGAGAGGTATCAGTCTAGAGAGGGAAAATGTACCATCTTTAACAAAAGGAAGAGAATGCCATTTATAAACTACAGGTCAATCAATCAATAAATATTTATTAAGAGTCTTCTGTGTGCTAAGCACTGGGTCAATGATTTAGCTTTAATTCCTGGGAATATTCTAGGATGTGTTATTAAATGTGTAGTCCATAAACATAGTTCAAAAAACTTTTCAAGTTTAAGAACATGTCATGTCAGAACAGCTTCAGTTTTTTAGGGGTTATTATACTGATAGATTAAGAGAATATAGAGGACACAAAGCTTTGAGATAGAGAAAGATCTAGGGATCTAAGTGGATCACTTCCAGGTTAGAGAAGTATAGCCAGGATATAGAAAAGACTGAAGGTCACAAGACAGGTCAGATGGTTGAAGATACTGTAGGTATTTAGCTAGGAGAAAAAAAGACTCTAAGGAATTGAAAAGTTGTCACGTGGAAGAAAGGTTAAACTTGTTCTTTGTTGTTCAATTATTTCTGACTATTGGTGACACCATTTGGAATTTTCTTGGCAAAGATATTGAAGTAGTTTGCTACTTCTTTCTACAGCTCATTTTACAGATGAGGAGAATGAGGCAGAGTTAAGTGACTTACCTAGGGTCACACAGCTAGTAAGTGCTTAATAAGTAGAATCATTCAAAAGTGTAACCAAGAGTCATGGAAGGTAATACAGTTTCCCACTTCACTAAAGATTTGAAGCCTGAATGACTACTTCATGACTATCCTTGCAAGGGATTTTGTAAATGAGATTCTTGGGTGGGAATTACTTGGATTAGATTGCCTTTGAGATGCTTATAATGTTGAACTTCTTTTTCACTATGACTCTATGAAAAGTGACCACCCACTGATTTCCTGCCCCAAAACAAAACAAGATTCTTAAATTCAAGTAAGTTAAAGAAGTTAACACATAATGATAATTTTTTTTTAAAAAATGAAGTCTTGTTAAATAAACAGTGCTCCCATCTTTATAGCAAACCATTTGGATGTCTAAACTGAAAAACTTTTTTTTTTTATCATATGCATCTTCATCAATTGAAAACAAAACTATATATCTTGCCAAAGAAGAATAACAAGATTTGAGTTCCTTGGGGGAAAAGTTCCATTCAAATATTAGATACCATTCTCATCAACATTTATTCTTTGCAAGTTCACAAAACAGCTCTTTGCACATATAAATACAAATGCACATATTACTTTTGTGCATAAAATTTGCAAAATATCAGGGTAGGATGTACAGAGATAGAGAATGTGATTTTACCCAGGGGCTTAACAGGTTGAATTGGAAGCATTTTTCTTTTCTTTTCATTTCCTTACTAAAACTTACCCCTCTTAAAACTGTTGAAATATTTTCAAGGAAGAAAGTAACATTTATGTCACTACTATACATATTAAAAAAAATCATTATAGCCTGCTAAACCTGCTTTCAAAGGAAGTCTCAATAGAATTTTCTAGAAAACTAGTTTCAGCAAAGTGTTTTTAAATTTCTCCATTTTTGTTTCTAAATGTATGTACAAGGGAAGGAAGTATAGGCCTGTGGCTCCTAGTTTATGTACCAATGAGAGGGCAATTATTTTCAGATGTGTGCTGTTGGTGCAGATGGCATTGTGCTATTTTGCCATTATGTAAGGGACTATGCTAGTTGAAGCAGCACCAAGAGACTCAAGCAACAAATGAAGGAAAACATCATTAACCATTAAGCACTTCAATATTTTAGTTTTTCACTTAGTTTGTGAATTTACCCCACTAAAGGGGCACCAATTCATTTTTCTCTTTTTTTTTAAAATTTTTTTTGCAAGGCAATGGAGTTAAGTGGCTTGCCCAAGGCCACACAGCTAGGTAATTATTAAGTGTCTGAGGTCGGATTTGAACTCAGGTACTCCTGACTCCAGGGCCAGTATTCTATCCACTGTAGCACCTAGCTGCCCCAATTCATTCTTCTCTTGACCAGAATTACATTAGGGTCATTCACTGTAGAATTCTCAATGAAGACTGTGAATTCTAGGCATTTAAAAGGAGAAGTAATCAATTTCTTTTACACATTTAGCTTATTATACTTGGTGTCAAAGTTGTCTCCAAACAGGTGGTCATGTTATAAATCAGAATCCATGCAGTAAGAAGTAAGAGGAAAAGGAGGAAACTTTTTCAGGAGATTCAAATGTCAAAAGAAATTTATTATAGAATATTCTAAATAGCTGATAGAGGCCACAGGATGGAGATAGAGAGTTTGGAAATCTCTGGGTCTGTGTTCAGTGTGGGGTGATAGCATGACAGTCTCACAAGATTGGAGGAGTAGACATGTGGCAGCTTCTTCAAATGTTATTTTCTTGCTGTCCCTTTTTTAATAGAAAAAGTTTCATCAGTAATGTGTTAGGGAGGCTCCCTCACTTTTCAGGGGCTCCAGATGGTGATTGGTAGACCACCAAGGAGTTATCTACCATCTCTGCTTCCAGATGTGTGCTTTGGGATTTTTGAGCATTGTAATTAGTTGACAATGCAAAGGAAGGATAAATGGAAGTTGGGGAAAGTTGGGGAAAGAATTTGATTCATCCCATGGCTTGGTTCTGTATGCTTTTTGTGGCCTTGGTTAGATTTGTGCAGGTGCTCATAGGCTCCTACAAAGAACAAACGTTTATTCCTGACTTCAAATTCCCTTTTTTCAAAAAATTATTCTTATTTTGAATTTAATAAACATCTCTCCTCTTCTACCCTTCCTCTATGGACATTTCTACATTCAAAGTAAGACAGAAAATAAGAATTATATATAAATTTTCAGCTCTTTATTATCCATAGTTTGCCTTTTTAAAAAAAGTTTTTACAAGGCAAATGAGGTTAAGTGGCTTGCCCAAGACCACACAGCTAGGTAATCATTAAGTGTCTGAGGCTGTTTTTGAACTCAGGTACTCCTGACTCCAGGGCCAGTGCTCTATCCACTGTGCAACCTAGCCACCCCTTTGCTTTTCTTTTTAACCTACTCTGAATTTCTGATTTAATTCTTAATTTTCTTGAATTATTCTCAAGACATTGCAGAAGTTGTATTCTTAACCTGGGATCCATGGATATATTTTTAAAAAAATAATTCATTTCAATGCTTTTATATTCCTATATCTTTTATTTTATGCACTTAAAACCTTATTCTAAGAAGGGGACCATAGGCTTTATCAGATTACCAAGGGAGTCCAAGGAAAAAATAATATTGAGCACCCTGCTTTTTGAAGCATTCTAAGATATTTTAAAGCCTGGAACCTGTCGAAATGGCTTCATGTCATTTTGTTTATATGTACATAGAGCTGTTATGTGAACAGTAGCAAATATTTCAATGAGAACCCCCCCCCCCCCAAAAAAAAAACTTAAAAGAAAGTTCTTGGTTGGCAATATGTCTCTGAGTTCTATTTCAATTGATAGAAATGTATGTGATGGAAAATATGTAATGGTTTTTACATTTTAGGTGTCTGAACAACATTGTTGTAAGGGTGGGAATGATATTTAGTCAACATAAAATAGAATGTTTTGTATCTATGAGATGGGCAAGCAGATAGTTGTTCAGAGTTAGAATTGGCTATCATGCATTCTTCAAGTCAGTCTAATCCATTAGACTGTGAGATCCTTGAGAAAAGGAATTGTTTTCCCCCTTATTTTTATAACCTCAGTCTGTAGCACAGTGCCTGGTACATGATAGACACTTAAGTAGTAGTTGTTCAGTTGATTGATTTAAAAGCACTTCCTAATCATAACTTCAAAGAGTGACTATAAAAATGAATTTCCTTAAGTCTTATACTGCTTGACACACTGCATCAAAAATGTAAATATATAATATTGTATGAATACATATTTGCAATTTATTTCTTTATTTCTTTATTTAGGTTTTTGCTAGGCAATGGGGTTAAGTGGCTTGCCCAAAGCCACACAGCTAGGTAATTATTAAATGTCTGAGGCCAGATTTGAACTTAGGTATTCCTGACTCCAGGGCCTGTGCTTTATCCACTATACCACCTAGATGCCCCAATACTTTTTTTTTAAACTAAGGGATGTAAAATTGGAGAGAGATGCCTAGAGGGATGAGAAATAGTCCCTGTTTTCAAGGAGTTTAGAAAAGACAAGACATGAAAAATTAAACAAATAATGAAATTCAAAAAATTAAGAAAAATGGTATTTGAGGAATAAACTATGAGGTTCATAGAAAATGAGTTCTCTGAATTCAGAAGGAAATAAGCTCATTGCAGGCTGTAATGGTTTGGAATAGATTCATAGAGGAGGTGGAATTTAAAGTCATCAAAGCCAGAATTAGAAGAGATCTTGGTGGTTGTATAATTCAACCCCATTATTTTATTGATGAGAAAACCAAGTTTTTTAGTAGGAAAGTGGTGTACTCAGGATCACATGATTAAATAAGTGATAGGACTAGGAATCAGGAAGCCTAGCTTTTAGCTCCAACTCTAACTTCTTTCTGCTATACCATTCTTCCTTCAAGCCTGGCTACTTGTACCTCAAGAAATGTCTTGCTAATCCTCAGGAAGGTAGCTAGTCCATAAAGGGAAGTCACATCATATTGTGGAATTAATTTCATGAAACTTTTATACTTGCTGTTGTTGAGTCACTACAGTCATATCTGACTCTTTGGTGGCCCCATTTGGCAGAGATATTGGAGTTAATTGAATTTCCTTCTTCAACTCATTTTTACAGATGAAAAAACTGAGGCAAATAGGGTTAAATGACTTGTCCAGGATCACAGGATTAGGATGTATCTGAGACCAAATTTGAATTCAGGAAGATGAATATTCCTGACTCCAGGCTTAGTCTCCTCATGAGACCTTATTTCCAATTAATGGTAAAAAAAAAAACCCAACCAAACAAGCAAACAAAACAAAAAACTCTGTTTGTATCTCAGCCCAAGAACTAATTATGTTTCCAATGTCATTGTTATGCAAGCACTTTTCTTTACTAGTATTCGATTGGAGCAACTTCTCATATTATCTTGTCATTTTAAGCTTTTTAAAAAGGATATAATATTACTTATAACATTCTAGGATTTTAAATTGGGAAGGACTTTAGAGACTATATACTTCAACTTAATTTCCTGATGAGAAAACTGAAATTCAGTTTAATTATGTGTCTTGCCCTTTCACTTTTAATAACAGTATCAATAGAATTTATTCAAATTAGGTCTTTTTGATGGGCAAATTCCATTGAGAGGGAGAACAAAGGTAATACTCTGACCATCTGTTTAGCCATGACAAGAAAGGGAGTAATCTATTCCTCATGGAATCCAGGGGCTGAAACAGGGGTTGAGGGAGGGGAGATTCTTCAGGTGAGAATCTAGGCCATGGTAGACTGAGGCAGGATGTGGATCATACTATGGAGTGATGTGGACTGGAAAAATTTAAGGCAAAAAATAGTGACAGTGGCCACCATGGGGATGAAATTTAATATTCCTCAGGGCATCTTGGGTCAGTGCCCCACTTTCCCCTGTATTAGTTACAGATCTGTAATTCACACTGATTTTTTTTTTTTTTTTTGGTAAAAACATTTGTTTATTAAGTATTGCACAGGAAACCCTCAAGAGCTTCATGTTTATTAAGTCTATCAGTTGAATATTTTAGGATAGATATTTTGAGAATGGAAATGACTAAAAGTGTGTTTTATGAACATGTATTGCACTCAATCTACAATAAACACACAGAGAATTTTTGAATTGATCTTTCTATATGAAACGGTTTCATCATAGAGGCAATGTAGTCTTTGAATCTTTTGCATGACAGCCTCTTCCCTCCAGGAAGTTTGTAGTAACAATTGACTTGTCCAGAGGTGATGATCACAAGATGCAAAAGAGACATATTTTTGGATGCAGTCACTCTGAGGATTCATTTTTCTTGGTTGTGCATATTTATTCTCTCTCTCAGTTTGGGGGGAGTCTGGGAAGATTTATAAATATTGATGGCAAAAGAAAAAGAGGGATGAAGACAGAGACAAAAGAGATAGAGAGAGGGATGGAAAGAGAGAGAGAGAGGTGGCTAGGTGGTGTAGTGGATAAAGCACCGACCCTGGAGTCAGGAGTACCTGGGTTCAAATCCGGTCTTAGACACTTAATAATTACCTAGCTGTGTAGCCTTGGGCAAGCCACTTAACCCCGTTAGCCTTGCAAAAACCTGGAAAAAAAAAAGGCCGACTTCTCCATAAATTCATTCCTGATTCTTTCCCCTTTGGGGTGTCTAGGTGACATAGTGGATAAAGCATCGACCTTGGAGTCAGGAGTACCTGGGTTCAAATCCGGTCTCAGACATTTAATAATTACCTAGCTGTGTGGCCTTGGGCAAGCCACTTAACCCCATTTGCCTTGCAAAAAAAAAAAAAACCTAAAAAAAGAGAGAGAGAAAGAGATAAACTGAGACAGAGAGAGAGAGAGAGAGTTTTGAAGTCTGAAATTTGAAGTTTCCTTTAATTTAAGAGGGAACAGAAAGAAGTTCTAAGGAAACTATACATAAGCTAGACAGTTTTCAAAATAATGTTTGAGCTTTATATATTTTAAAGATTTAACATGAAATAGAGATTCATAATTTCCAAGCAATCTTCTTTTTGTGTTATTTTATACAAATAGAGTTGAACATTTTTGTTGTTTATATTATATTCACACACACACATATATATATAAAATATATATATATATATATATATATATATATATACATATATATAATATGAAAAGCAATGGATTTGGAATCTGAAAGTATGGGTTGGCGTCCTGGTTCTATTACTGTGTGACCTTGGATGAATCCTTTCACCTCTGGAGATTCAGTTTCTGCATTTGCAAAATGAGAGTTTTACTGGGTAATCTATAATAGTTTGTGACCCTTCTGGGTAGTATAGTAGTGACCAGAGGAAGAATCTGGCTTCCTCTTAACTACAGTGACTTTTTTCTCCCTTTTTATCTAGAGCCTTCCTCCTACCACAGAAGAAAAGAAGGTGCCTCCAGGAGCAAAGAAACTGCCAGGACCTGCAGTTAATCTATCAGAGATCCAGAATGTAAAAAGTGAACTGAAATATGTCCCCAAAGCTGAGCAGTAGTCAAAAAGAGAAAGGTGAGTATTTTCTTAATTTGCAAAACCTTTTGTAAAATATGTTAAAAAAAAAGTCAAGTAGATGGTGTCTGAAATTCCAGAGATTTTTTGGGAGGTAGGTGCAGTTGGTGGGAAAGGACAGATACTTCTGTCAGATATTGATTGATATGATGAAGCCCAGCCACTTTTCTTTCACCTCCTTATATATAGGGTAAAGTTATTAATGTGTGCAGACATAAGTATTAACTTAGGCATTGGCTCTATTTTCCTTTCCTCTTAAAAATATATTTTTATTGATATCTTTTGTCTTTATCCAGTCATTTCCAAACCCATCCCTTCAGACTAAATCCTCTCTTTTGAGAAAGAAAAACAATCAAAAGCAATCTTTAACAGAAACCTTATCTGACAATAAATGCAACAATATAGATTAATATCTTTATTCATTTTAATAGCATTTTGTAAAGATAGGTCTTTTTTTTAGGTTTTTTTTTTTTGCAAGGCAAATGGGGTTAAGTGGCTTGCCCAAGGCCACACAGCTAGGTAATTATTAAGTGTCTGAGACCGGATTTGAACCCAGGTTCTCCTGACTTCAGGGCCGGTGCTTTATCCACTGTGCCACCTAGCTGCCCTAAAGATAAGTCTTAACATTTATTTTAATTGATTTTCTTTTTTTATTTTCTTTTTAATTTATGAAATAAGACAGGTATTCTAGTAGTCTTCTAACAAGGATGTCCATGATACTGTTCAATATTGTGCTAGAGATTCTAACTATAAGAGTAAGACAAGAAAAAGGAATTGAGAGCATATACCTCTCTGACATGAGACAGGAGGTATGTTTCATTTCTTTTCATAGGGACCTTTACCAGTTTTTCCATTATTCAGGATTCAACTTCCTATTATTAATCTTTTCACTTATGTTGTTAAGGTCATTTTCCCCTTGGACCTGCCTTCCCCTGTAACACAGATTAAAAAGGAAAGAAAAAAAAGGCAGCCTAGCAAAGTCATCTAGCACATTGATCATGTATGACAGTATTTACAGGATTCTGTACCTATAGTTCTCAACTCTACAATGAATGGAAGGAAGGATATTTTCTCGGCTCTTCTTTGAATCTACTTTAATTCATTATTATTACACAGCATTCAGTTTTGTTTTAATGGTCTTTACATTTACATAACTTTGATCATTATATATGTTGATTTCTTGGTTCTGTTTATTTTTCTCTTCATTTTTCACATAAATCTCACATTTTTTTTCTAGATTGTTCATATTTGCAATTTCACACACACAATATTATTCTATACCACAATATTTTTCAGTCATTTTTAATTCAGTGGGGGCCCATTTTGTTTCTTAATTTTTATTTTCACCAAGAATACAACTACAAATAAACCTTGCTGTAGTCATGTTTCTTTCATAATTTCAAGTTAAAATAATAGAGTTGGACCCCTTCAATAGTTATGTGTGCTTTATGTTCTAAAATTCTCCAACATTGACTATTTCCATTTATTTTTCATCTTTGTCAGTTTGCATAATGTGAGGTAAAATGTTAGAGTTGTTTTAATTTGCATTTTTCTGTTAGTGATTAGGAATGTGTTCTTATGTGTTCATTCATAGTTTTAATTTTTCCTTTTGCCTGGCTATTTTTTTTCAAATGTCTGACATATTGATGACTTTTGGAAGTCTCCATTCTTTTTATCACACATCTGGTTTTGGAAAGAGTATTAAAAGAGAAAGAGAATGCATGGGGAGGAGACTTATAAAGATGACTCCTTCTCCCTGACTTTTTCCTTTTCATTCTGGAAATCCAAGGAATAACAACCTTATGTTCCATTTTTCTACCTGGAAGCTGAGGAGCAGTCATAACTAGAATAAACTCACTGAGGCTTTGTCTTATATCACTGAAACACAGAAGTAGACGATAACAGATTCCTTTAGCAACTTAGGCATAACTGAACTTTGTGATTATTTAGCAAGAAGAATCAAAATAGGAAGCCACAGCATAGATTATATGCTTCCAATTCCTAAAAATTCCCCCACAAAGTGACCCTTCCCTGTCCCCTGCTCTACTCTGCTCCCAGAATCCCCCCAGAAGTAGCATCTCCATCAATGATCTCATGGTGTCCTGAGTCTCTGCCTTTGTTACAGGGCAGTATCCAGAGGACTATCCCTCAGGAGAATATTATGTCAGGGACACAGAATGACAGATATTCACACATAGAGCAATCCTTTAAAACAAATGTTCCTTGACTGACTTAGTCAGCATCATAGGAACTTAGAATCAGAGCCTAGTCTCAGTTTATAGAATAAGAAAGCCCTCAAAGAACTTAAAATATAAACAGATGAAATGCCAAGATCACAGGCTGTGACTCTCTTTTCATTTTGGTTTAAATCCGTATAACAGTAATCTCCTGCCTGGGGCTTCATCCAGTACTCCATCTGTGGATCAACCTCCCTTGGACTTGAATGGGAATTCAGCCAGCAGGAGTATTAGGCTCAAATCATTACTCCTTTTCTTTGGACATGTGGGTTAAATTCTCTCTTTGTCTAAAATTTGCAACAAAACTATTTCTTACCCATTTGGCATGACTTCCCCTGCTCCCTAAGTTGACTGAACTAATGAGCATCAGTCAGGTCACAATGAGAGAGGGCTACATTGGGCTAATAAGAGGAATTTGTTCATCCAGTTAGAATGAATTCTTTTCCTTCTGTTCCTAGAAATGACACACATTGATTTAACTTTCCTTGTTGGTATTAATGAAGAATTTAATAGTTATATAAATAGATGAGCAAGATGTAGAATGCCAAGGTCCTGAAGTGAATTCACCATCTATTGGGAACAGAATCAGAACAAACATTCTGTTCTGAGGAGCATAGCTCAACCTGGCTTCAAGGAAGCCAAGTAATTTGGGTCACACCTAAATTGATTTAATTCATACATTTGAAAATATCCTCCTGAAACTCACTCTTTTTAGCCCAGAGAATGAGAAAAACTGTTTTGTAAAATAAAAGAGCAGGTTCTGATTTTTAACATACTTAAAGAAACAAAAGAGTAAAAAACAAAATGTAAGTAGACTGATAGCTGCTGAAAGAATTTCAGGGACTTTGATGTATATGATATATAATGGCTGGAAATATGTTGCAACATCATTTACTTCTATGACCTAACTGAGCAAACTGATATTTTGTTATTCTTATTCAATTCTTCTATGCATTTTGTCAACTGAGGTAAAAGCTTCCAGTGTGGTTGGTTGTTAAGAAATTTCATCACTTCTTTGTAGAAAAGCTGATAGGAAATCTACTGATGGTGGTCTATTGATATAATTATCAAAAAAAAGGTAACTTTCTTTAAAAAAAGAATAAAAGAATAAAATGACCACTTCCACAAATACTGTAGAATAAAATGAGAGGATTGTAGGTAAAACTGAGATTTTAGAGTTTGATTTTATTTTTTTAAGCATATAGTAAATTCAACATGTAAATTTCAAAATTTTCTATTTGTCTGATTTCTTCTGACCTTCTTTTGTTTTCTTTTCATTTAAGGAGAGGGAGGGAATGCTATGCCTAACCCATACTCCTTCTTTTCCCCTCAATTATAAAAAAAAGCTCCATGCCATAGCAAATGTATATAGTCAAGGAAATCAAATTCCCACATTGGCTGGACATGTGAATTCCTAATGATATTTTTAGGTAGTTTGCTTTTATTAAACCTACATTGTTCTAAATTTGACCTCATCTCTGGTTCCAGAAGGACTTTTAAAACTAGTTTAAGAAAGAAACTAGTATAATGATTAGTTGGTATGGGTAAGAAAGTTGATTCATTACTCTAGGACAAATGCTTAAGGGAAAAACTTCCAGTTCAGTAAAGTGTTAATAAAGGTATCAGGTTCCAAAACTAAAACCACTTATTTTATTACTCTGAAAAAGTGCTCCTAAAGTCAAGATTTAGATCATAATTTTTTCTTTAAAATTCTAATTGTCTAAAACTTATGTTGTTTTTATTTTTTCCATAAAATCTTAAAGGGAACATTGAAAGTCTTATTTGCCAGAATATTTACATTAATTGCTGTGTTAGGGGTAAAATTGTAATATATTTGATCAACATATGAGAAAGATCAAGGAAATGATATTGCAGCCTGGGGTTGGTGGTACCCTAGTAACTGATGACAGATAGGGTAGTTCTGCTCAATCCTTACATTACCTTGCTTTTCTCTACCAAGGAGAATAAACTTAATGGGTATACTATTTCTTGCCTTTTCAATGGGTGGGGGAGTAGTTAGAGAGAAAGAGAATTTGGAACTAAAAATAAAAAAAATTTAAAAGGATAAAGCAAATATGACTAACAGGAATTGATAAAAGAGATAGGTAAGGAGAGAGTAAGAGAGCACCTAACTGGACTTAAAGAGTTTACATTGCTTTAGATGAGATTGACTCGGGTGCTGAAGGGACTAGTAGATATTCTTGCTAGATGGCTGTCAACGATTTTTTTAATGTTTTTTTTATTCTCAGTTCATACAAATGTTTTTTTTACATTAATAAAATATACTTGTTTACAAGTAAACAAGATACCCCTCCCCCATGAATATAGATAGACTTGCTTGGGCAAAAAAGTAAAGAGAGAAAAAAATTAAAATTAAAAAAAATTATAGTAATAATTGTAGGTATGGCCAGGTGGCTCAATGGACAAAGCACCAGCCCTGGAGCCACGAGCACCCGAGTCCATATCCAGCCTCGTAAACCCAATAATCACCCAGCCATGTGACATGCAAGCCACCCAATCCCCACTGCCCTGCAAAAACCAAAAAGAAGAAAGAAAAAAAAAGACCCAAAATAAAATAAAATAGTAATAATAGTAGGGGTGGCTGGGTGGCAGACAGAGCATTGGCCCTTGAGCCAGGAGCACCTGGGTCCGAATCCGGCCTCAGATACCCAAAGATCATTCTGCTATGTGGCTCCAGGCAGGCCACCCAGCCCCACTTGCCCTGCACCCTCCCCCAAATAATAATAACAAAAAATGTGCTTCAGTCTTTGTTCCAACGCCATCAACTCTGTTGTGAGTGGATCACATTCTTTATGATAAGTCCATCACAAAAGTTACTTCCATATTTTTCCAATGTTGCCATTGCTGATTGCAACTCCCTCCTTTCTTATTTCTCCACTACCTTGTACTATATTTTCTCTCTCCTTTCACTCTGACTCTGCTGTAGGGTCGCTGAGTGGAGCAGCAGACAGATCCCTGGTCCTGGGGCCAAGAAGCCCTGAACCCCCATACCACCCCTTAGGCCCAGAATCCACCTGGCCCTATGGTCCTGGGCAGGCCATCCAGTCCCAGCCCCTTGCAAGAAGTAAAAAAGAAAATGTGTTATATCTGAACACTGTCCCCCCATGGTCCATCCTCTCCTCCTTTATTCACATCCCCACCCCTTCCCCCTGCTCCCCACTCCTTCTTACTCCAGATGTCTATACCCCATTGAGTATATTTGCTGTTTCCTCTCCTAGCCATCTCTGATGAGAGCAAAGGTTCCCTCATTCCCCCTTGCCTCCCCCTTTCCATATCATTGCAATAGCTCATTGTAATAAAAAAATCTTATTATGTGAAATATCTTGGCCTATTTCCCCTCTCCTTTTTCTTTCTCCCTTTCCATTTCCCTTTTTTTCCTATTGACTCCATTTTTACACCATATTTTATCTTCAAATTCAGCTTTCTCCTGTGCTTCAACTATAAAAGCTCCCTCTACCTACTCTATTAACTGAGATGGTTCATATGAATATTATCAGTATCATTTTTCTATAAATGCAGTTCATCCTCATTAAGTCCCTCATATTTCCCCCCTCTCCTCCTATCTCCATGCTTCACCTGAGTCCTGTATCTGAAGATCAAACCTTCTGTTCAGCTCTGGCCATTCCAAAAGGAACCTTTGAAATTCCCCTGGTTCATTGAAAGTCCATCTTTTTCCCTGGAAGAGGACATTCAGCCTTGCTGGGTAGTTCATTCTTGGCTGCATTCTAAGCTCTTTTGCCTTCTGGTATATTGTATTCCAAGCCCTATGAGCTTCCAATGTAGTTGCTGCTAAGTCCTGTGTGATCCTGACTGCAGCTCCATGATATTTGAACTGTGTCCTTCTGGCTGCTTGTAATATTTTCTCTTTGACTTGGGAGTCCTGGAACTTGGCTATAATATTCCTAGGGGTTGGTTTTTTGGGATCTCTTTCTCGGGGGGATCAGTGGAGTCTCTCCATTTCTATTTTGCCCTCTGCTTCTAGAATATCAGGGAAATTTTCCTGTAGTAATTCTTTGAAAATGATGTCAAGGCTCTTTTCCTGATCATGACTTCCAGGTATTCCAATAATTTTTAAATTATCTTTCCTAAGTCTGTTTTCCATATCAGTTGTTTTTTCAATGAGATATTTCACATTTTCTTCTAATTTTTCACTTTTTTGGTTTTGAAGTATTGATTCCTGATTTCTGGTAAATTCATCAATCTCCCTAAATTCTATTCTTTGTCTGAAGAATTTGTTCACCTCAGAGAGTTTTCTTATCTCTTTTTCCATCTGGCCAATTTTGCTTTTTAAGGCATTCTTCTCCTCAATAACTTTTTGAACTGTTTTATCCATTTGACCTAAGCTGGTTTTTAGCATGCTATTTTCTTCAGCATTTTTTTGGATTTCCTTGACTAAGCTGCTGACTTCATTTTCATGTTTTTCCTGCATCTCTCTCCTTTCTTTTCCCAGTTTTTCTTCCAACTCCCTCATTTGATTTTCAAAGTCTTTTTTTGAGCTCTATCATAGCCTGAGCCCAATTTCTGTTTTTCTTGTAGTCTTTAGATGCAGGAGCTTGTGCTTCCTCATTTTCAGACTGAGTATTTTGATCCTTCTTGGGCTCATTTGCAAAATATTTTTCAATGGTCTTCCTCTTATTTCTTTGCTTGTTCATTTTCCCAGCCTAAGCCTGTTTTTTTGGGGTGCTTCCTGAGCTTTTGGGACACTCCCACAAGGGTCTCAGTGTGTGAAGTTCTGTCCTCCCTCCTGGTCTGTGAATGAACATAAGCGCCCCCCTCTGCCACGGGGCTGAGGTTGGGGGGCCCTGTTGTTCTGTTGGGGGGCCTAGACTGGGATCAGGATCTGAATGTGGTCAGAGCCCCAGAGTCCTGTTCCAGAGGCAGAGGGCAGAGCTCCGCAGTCTCTCTCTCTCTTCACTCCCCTCCCTCAACTCAATGGGCTCATGCCCTGGGGGCTCCTGCTTACTGGCTCCCCCAGCTTCTGTTTCCTGGATTTGGGCTGCTGAAAGACCAAGCTGCTGACTGTGTGCCCTGAGGGCTGGGCTCCACGTGCTCGCTCTGGCAAAGGTCCCCTGCTATTCCCCCACTTTGTGCCGGTGCTCCCCAGGGTGCAGCTCAGGAGACTCCCCCGCTGCTGTGAGCTGTGGCTTCCAGCGCCCTGGGGCTGCCTCCGGGAGGCTGAAGTTCTTTCCCTCTGGCGGGCTGCCCCTCCGACCCCGGGAGCAGAGTCTTTCTGCTCTTTTCCAGGTTACCTTGAGTAGTAGAACTGCCTCACTGGGTCCTTTTGTGGTTTCTGTCTCTCGAAAGCTTAGAGTCCTTAGTTTATGAGTTTTTATCAGAGAGCTCCTAAGACTGGATCCCTTCATGTTTCCATCTTGGCTCCGCCCTGTCAATGATTTTTGAAAGATTATGAAGAATGGAAGAGATTCCAGAAGGGTAGAAAAGGACCAGTTATGTCCTAATTATTTTTTAAATATTCTACAAAATCTATAGACCAATTAACATGACTCAAATTTTAGGCAAAATGCTAGAGCATATTATTACATGGATGAGTAATTACATAATGAGTAAAGGGAAGAATTAATCAGGAAGAGCTACTGTGTTATGCCAGTCGAACCAAATTTCCTTTCTTTGACAGTGTTACTAAGTTAGTAGTTGAAAAGAATTTTATAGACAGTTTATCTAGATTTTTTTAGTTTTTTTTTTTTGCAAGGCAATGGAGTTAAGTGGCTTGCCCAAGGTCACACAGCTAGGTAATGTCTGAGGTTGGATTTGAACTCAGGTACTCCTGACTCCAGGGTCAGTGCTCTATCCACTGCACCACCTAGCTGCCCTTACTGTGCCACCTAACCACCTCTTATCTAGATTTATGTAAAATATTTGATAGAGTTTTTCATGTTATTTTTGTTTATAAACAAAATGGAGAGATATGAAATAGATAATAGTTTAATTAAGTAAATTTGGAAATTGTTGCATGGCCTTATCTAAAATGGTCTCATTAATTGTTTAATGTAAATTTGGAAGTATACAGAGGTTCAGGGATTTATGCTATTGATATTTTTATGATTTGTTAGGATAAAGGCAAATGATGATTTTATTATATCTACAGCTGACATAGAACATGACATCAAATAAAACAAGATAAAATTTAATAGAGCTAGGAAGGAAGGAAATAACCATTTATTAATCACCTAATATATGTCAGGTATTGTGTGAAGTTTCCAAAAGTGGAATCAGCTGCCTTGGGAGGTTTCCTTTACCAAAGGTCTTCAAGCAAAGATGGAAATGTCCACTTGTGGGCATGTTGGAGTGGGTTTTTTTTTTTGTACAATGAATTGAGCCCAATAACTATAGAAGTCCCTTTCAAATCTGAAATTCAATTGTTCTGTAAGTTGAAAGGACATCCAAGGAATGTGTGTATGTATATATATATATATATATATATATATATATATATATGTGTGTGTGTGTGTGTGTGTGTGTGTGTGTGTAGGAGGTATATTTTCTCTTTTTTAAATTCTTTCAACTTTTGGTCTTTTTCTTGTATTTTTTCCTCCTATCTAAAATTCTTATAAGAGTAAAGAAAAGATCAAAGAAACCAGTCAGGAATGCACATAGCATATTCAGTTGATGACTGGTTGCCTAAGCTAGGTAGGAAAAAAAAGGGGAGAGAAGATCATAAAGTTGGATTATAAAACTCAGATAATTTCTAATTTCTCAGAAGAATCTATAACCTCTAGCTTTACAATTCAGGTCCAAAGTAGGACATATTGACTTTGACCATGAATTTCATGGCTGTCACAGAACCAGATTATGGAAGAACTGTTTTGCCACTCCATTCAGGGGGAAATAACTTTGTTCTCATAGCAAAATAATTACACACCAGTGTAGAAGTCCTTGACAATCAATCAGCTATCAAATATTTATCACATTCATGCCATGTTCTATGGTCTAGAAACATAAAGACAAAATGAAACAGTCCTTGCCTTTCTATTCTATTAGGTCAACTGATCCTACTATGCTCTCCAAATCTTGCTTTAGGGTAAGGATCTTGGGACAACTTAAATATGAAATTATAACATTATTTAAAGAGACTAAGAGCATTTTTGCTATGACAAATGAGCTCAAAATTTTGCCACTTAGTTCATTGCTTCCTTCCCTTATTTCTCTGCAAATTGGAAGAAGAAAAATGTCAGAAAATAGTTAAAAGATTTGGGGAATTTGGATTATGCTCCCTAGAGGTGGGGAAAGAGAAGGTATGAAAAAATTTTGAGAAATTGTTTTGCAAGTATTCAGCTGAATTTATTGGAATGGATAGCTTTTCTTTCTGGTTAAGACATATTTATAGACCAATAATTCAGAGGCATGTCATCTTTGATTCAAGAAGACATGAGACATTCATTACTTTAAAGCTTTAAGTATTATACAACATTATCATTGCTGCCAGATTCAAGATATAATTTTAATAGAGTTGGCAGGAGGGTAGATTTAATACATGAATAAGGTACTTGCAGCAAATGATCTAGCTTTATGAGAAAGTTGTCTAATACAGTTATTATCCCTTTTTAAAAATTATTTTAACATTCTTTTCTTTTTAAATTTTGAGTTACAAAATTTCTCCCTCCATCCTACCACTCACCTATCCACTAAGAAGATAAGCAAAATAATTAATTATATACGTGGAATAATGCAAAGCATTCCTATATTAGCCATTACCCCTAAAATAATGTAGGAAAATTATACTACAGTTTTCACTCTGAATTTATCAGTTCTCTCTCTGGAAGTGGATATCATCTATCGTTTGGAATTGTCCCAGTTCATTATAATTCATCAGAATTGTCAAATCTTTTACAATTGATCATCATTATAACATTTCTGTTCCTATGCACAATGAATTCCCAGTTTTCACTTCACTTTGCATCAGTTCATATATGTCTTCTACTTTTTTTCCTTCTGAAACAACCCCTTTTATCATTTCTCATAGTACATAGTACTCCATCACAATCGTATACCACCACTTGTTGATTCCAGTTAATGATCATCCCCTTGATTTTCAATTCTTTGCCACCACAAAAAAAGAGCTGCTATAATTTTTTTAAATGTATAACTCCATTTCCATTGTCTTTTATCTCTTTGGGCTACAGATCTAGTAGTAATATTGCTGGGTTAATAGCCCTTTGGGCATAGTTCCTAATTGTTCCCCAGAACAGTTGAACCAGTTTACAAACCCTACCAGCAGTTTGTTAGTGTACCTATTTTTCCCTTATCTTCTTCAGCATTTATCATTTCTGGTAGCTATGAAGTGGTACCTCAGAGTTGTTTTAATTTGTATTATTTATTCAGTAGTGACAGATCATTGTTTTCTCCTGACTATATGCAGCTTTGATTTCTTTTGCCTGTTCAACAATTTGGAATGACTTGGGTTTTTTTTATAAAATTGAAAGTTTATAAAATAAAAGTTCCCTATAAATTTGAGAAATTAAAAATTTTATCAGAAAAATTTGCTGCAAAAATAATACTTCATTGTCTATGGTACCATTTAGCAAAATGATAGTTTCCCTGATTATCTCTTTCAATTAACTCTATTTTTACTGTTGATTTACCTGGGATTGTAGCCTTTACTTTTTTTCTTCAGCTGAAGCATAAGAGATTATTCTTCAGCTCTTTATTTTAACATCATGTATGTCTTTCTGTTTCAAGTGTCTCATGTAAACAATGTATTGTTGGATTCTGATTTCTAATTATTTCTGCTGTTTCTATTTTATAGGTGAGTTCATCTCATCTACATTCGCAGTTATGATTACTATGTATTTTCCTCATTCTATTTGCTTCTATTTATCATTCTGTTTCTTTTTTTTATCCTGTCTCTACTAAAAGGTCCATTTTGCTTCTGATCACTTCTTCCCTTAATCTACCCTATCTTTTATCCTATCTTCCCTCTCCTTTCTCTTATCCTCTTTCCTACTTATTTCCCTGTTGGGTAAGAGATTTTTATATTCAACTGAGTATATTTATATGTGTGTATGTGAATATTATATTATAGGTATATTTATATATATTTCAACCTCAGTTCAAGCATTTCCCACTGCCTCCTAGTTTTCCTCTTACTGTAAAAGCTTTTCTTTGCATGTCTCCTTTATATGAGATATTTCCCCCAATTCTACATCCTTCTTCTTTCAGTGTATTCCTTTTTCTTACCCCTTGATTTTTTTAGATCATCTCAAAATAATTGATCCACACTCCTGCCCTGTCTATGAGGACTAATTTCAAGTACCCCAATAAAGATAAAGTTTTTAATTGCTACTATTATCATTGTCCTATATATAAATTATTAATATTTCTAAAAAGTTTAAGTTTATTGAGTCTCCTACAATCATCCTTTCATGTTTACCTTTTTATGCTTTTCTTGAGTCTTGTGCTTGAATATAAAATTTTCTATTGAGCCATGGTTTTTTTCATCAAGAATGCTTTGAAGTCCTCTATTTCATTAAATATTTATATTTTCCCTGAAGGATTATACTCAGTTTTGCTGGGTAGGTTATTCTTGGTTGGAATCCTAGTTCTTTTGCCTTCTGGAATATCATATTCTAAGCACATCACTCCTTTAACATGGAAGCTGCTAAATCTTGTGTGACTTCTATGATATTGTTTCTTTTCAGCTCCTTGCAATGTTTTCTCCTTGACCTGAGAACTCTGGAATTTGGATATAATATATCTAGGAGTTTTCATTTTGACATATCTTTTAGGTGGATATCAGTGAACTTTTACTATTTTTTGTTTTACCTTCTGGATCTAAGAGATTGGGACAGGTTTCCTTTCTAATTTCTTGGAATATAGTTCTAGAATCTTTTTTTTAAATTATGGCCTTCAGATAGTTCATTAATTTTAAAAATTATTTCTGCTTGTTCTATTTTCTAGGTCATTTATTTTATTCTGATGAAATATTTCATATTTCTTCTATTTTTTCATTCTTTTTGCTATTTTATCTTACCAAACTAAACTAAACTAAAGATGTTTTACTAATATGTATTTCTCATGTATAAGAAGCATCCTTTTTTGAAAAATTTGAGATCTAAAAACAAGAATCATCTTATACAATGGCTGTAGATTTTTTTACTTGCATTTCCTGCTTTTTCATGCTTGTCTTTGTGCTCATTGTTTCACATTTGTTACCATTACATTAGATTATATTTCGCCATGTTCTGTCCAGAAATGGCTAAGAAAAGATTTTCATACAGTGCTGAAGTCAAGTTAAAAGTGATTAAGTTTGCAAAAGTGAATGGAAATCATGCTGCTGACTGCAAGTTTGGTCCTCCTTCAAATGAGAAAATAATCTGAGACTATCTGCAGGAATAAGAAACCCTGAAAACACCATGGCAGAGGAAGGCCATGAGAGGCAAATCAGCAAAATGGCCTGATTTAGAGAGGGAATTGAAATATGGACTGAAGAACAAAGGGAAATTGAAATTCCTATGTCCACAAAGATGGTTCAGCAGGAGGCAAGAAAAATTACTGATGAAGAAGAAGTTAGTGATTTCAAAGGAGGATACAATTGTTGCTTCAGGTTCATGAAATGGAATGGACTAAGCATGTGTACATGCACCAGACTTGTCCAAAAGATACCTGAAAGCTATGAGCAGAAGGTCCTTGAATTTCATGATGAATAAAAATTGAATTTAATAACATTATGTAATATTTTTTCAACATTCAATATTTCAATAATTTTTCAAATTTCAAGCCCCCAAATTAAGGTGTGTCTTATACATGGGGAAATACAGTATTTATACTTGTTCAATTCCAAATGTTAAGCAATTTTCTTCAGTGAGTTTTTATACCTCTTTTTTTCCATTTGGTCTATTCTGTTTGTTAAGAAATTCCTTTTCTCAGCTTTTTTTTTCTTTTTTGGTGTTTTTTTCCCCACATAATTTTCTTGTACCACTCTCATTTCTTTCTCTCCACTTTTCCCTCTACCACTCATCACTTTCTTTAATTTTTCCTGGAATTCTTGCTGGCTTGGATGCAATTTGAATTTTTCTTTGAGTTCTATAGTTTGAAGTTACTTTCATATTTTTGTCTTCTTTTGAGTTTGTCTTGGTCTTCCTTGACATTGTAATAGCTTTTTATGATACAGTTCTTCTTCTCTTCCTTTTTATGTTTGCTCATTTTCCACCTTATTTCTTGACTGAACTTTATATTAAAGTTGGAATCTGCTCATTTTGGGATGAGAAAGTATTATCCTAAGCTTTTGTCTTTTTTATGTTGCTGTTTTCAGAGCTAGTTCTATGTGTCTACAAGTTTTTGGTGTTTCCATGTTTGATTTGGGGAGAGATGTTGTCACTGCTTTTCTGGTCTATATACTAGTCTTTTAGCCAGTCTTACTCCCCTGTAACCAGAACTAACCCTCCTCTTGGCCCTGGAAATGTGACCAAAATTCCCTTTTCTACTGCAGCTCCCAAATGTGAGTCCTGACTGACTTGGAAGTAGAGGGTCCCTGTTCCCCTGTAAAAGAACACAAGCACACTGGAACTATGATTCAGAACTGTTTATAAGTAATAAAGTTGCTACTCAACATTAACTGCACCCAATGCCAGCAAAGGGTTCCCATCTAATATCTTTTTGACCATTTGTCTGACCCCTAACTAAGTCTGGGCTAAGTGTTTCTGAAGCTGCTACTACTGCTGCTGCAAGTTTCACCATTGGTGTTCTGGGCCAGGTCCCACCCCAGTGTCACAGACCTCTCCTGTCAACCTCCCAAATTATCTTACACTGAAAAAAAAATCTCACTCTGACCTTTTGTTAGCTTTGTTACTGTATAATTTAATTTTTTTTTAGGTTTTTGCAAGGCAATGGGGTTAAGTGGCTTGCCCAAGGCCACACAGCTAGGTAATTATTAAGTGTCTGAGGTCAGATTTGAACTCAGGTATTCCTGACTCCAGGACCAGTGTTCTATCCACTGCGCCCCCTAGCTGTATAATTTAATTTTAAAGTTGTTTGGAAAGGAATATTGAGAGTGTTCAACTGGGTTGCTGCCATCTTGCCTCTGCCTTTCCTAATATAACTATTAGCAAAAAAAAAACCAAACCCATGCAAGCCCCCCCCCCCAAAAAAAACCCCAATGTCACAGGAAGCAACAATTTAAAAAAATGTGCCTTTCAGTTTAAAAATGAATTTGTAAATTTTTCAGTCCAGGGGGAATCAACAGTATTCCATTTCCATATAACACTTTAGCAATTTGGATGTTATTAGATGATTCTCTTCTTTTACCATAGAGTATTTCCTATGTACAGATTCCTTCTGAATCTGTGTGATTATTGATACAGTTTCCTCCCTGACTTCAAAAATCCATGGCTGCTCTTAATGGATATCCAGAGTGAATATATCCATAGAGCAAGATTATTCTGGATTTGTTTTTATATTTCCCATTAAATGAACAGCTTCCATTTCACTATGCCCCAGACTACTTCCAATTTTAAAAGGTAGGCATTAATAAGTACTTTCAGGGTGCTTTTTTTTTCTTCAGGAGGAATAGTATGTATCCCATTTCTGTAAAACAGACTCATATGATTGTAAATAGTAATAATAACAATAATAACAAGTAGCTAGTATTTAAGCAATACCTGCTATGTTCCAGAATCTGTACTAAGTGTTTTCTAATGATTATCTCATTTGATCCTTATAACAGACATGGAAGGCAAATGCTATTATTATTATTCTTCCCAATTTCCAGAAGAAGAAACTGAGACAGAGATTCAAGTACTCATCCAAGGTCATACAACTAGTAAATGTCTGACACTAGGTTTAAACTTGAATCTTCCTGACTTCTGGTCTAGTACTCCATCCATTGTGCTACCTGGCTTCACATATGTAATCAGAGAGAGAACTTTATGGCACCTGGGAGACTCCCCCACCCAATTTCATCCATGACTCCTACTAAGCTATTTTAGTTTATATGTAATTTGTCGATAAGAATACTCTCCTTTTACTAATCAATCAAAGCAAAAGGTTCACAAGAGAAGTATTTCATAAAATAATGATGAAATATCAAGAATATCCAATATAACTTCAGGTCCTTATTTTTTAACTCTGAAAGAATGTTTATAAAATGAAGTATGTTTCTTGTCAACAATATATTGTTGGATTCTACTTTCATATATATATGTGTATATATATTTATATAAATATCTATATATATCTATACACACACAAATACACCCTTTTCTCTTTTATTGCTGAATTCATCCCATTCATTTTTATCTGTGATTATTAATTATGACTTTCTTTTGTATCCTTATGCATTTTTTACTCTTTGCCATCTTTATTTTTTTGTGACTCTTCTTTTTCTAAATCTTTCTTTCTTCCTTCCTAAAACTCTTTTTTTCTCTTTGCTTTCTAGTCCCTCAGTTAGCTTTAATGTATCACTACATTTATATATAAATGTGTGTGTGTTTGTGTGTATGTGTGAATATATATATATATATATATGTATATATATATTTATGAACCTTTCTTTGTCCTATTCAGATAAAGGTAGGATTCATGGGATGGCAATTGTTCCTGTCCATCCCTCCAGGTGTGTAAACTCTTCTTTTCATATAACTTAATTATGAGATATAGAAAGTCCTATCCCCTTCTTTCTTATTTCTTCCCTAATACATTGCTTTTTTGGTAACTTTATTTCTTTCTTAAAAACTTTAGAATAATATAACCATTAGTCCCTCAGATCATCTTATTTAATGCTTTTTTTTTGCTATCCTTGAAGACATTAAGATTTTGAAGAAACATCAGTCTCTCTTATTAAAATGCTTCAACATTACTTAAACCCTTCTAGTTGATCAAATATACTTACTATTTCAGGTTTTTCTTAACTTATATATTTGAAAAATCAAAATTTCCTCTCAGTCTGTTTTTACTTGGAATGCTTTAAAAATCCTTTATTCCAATAAGGGTTCATTTCTCCCCCCCTCCCAAAAATCATACTTAGTATTATAAGAAAGTTATTCTTGGTTTTGATTCTTTAATCTTTTGCTTTTTGGAATATCATATGCTGAGATTTTTTTCTTTCTTATAGCAGTTGCTGTGACAACTTTGATAATCTTGACTATAGCTCCTTGTTAGAATATTGGAATTCTTTCTGTTTGGCAGCCCATATAATTTTTTTACTTGACATGAAAACTCTGTATTTTGGCCATGCCATTACTGAGAGTTTTAATTTGAAGTTTTACTCAGGAGGCCATAAATGGGTTACTTATGTTTTTACTTTTCTATCTGTTTTGAGTAGATTTGGACAATTTCTTAAGATAGGCTTTTTTTTTAATCATGGTATTCAGGGAATTTTAAGTGTACTCTCCTTTAGCTTTTTTTCCTCGTCAAATGTTTTGAATGATAGTCATTTTAAAATTTTCTTCTATATTTTCTCTTTTTTTGATTGCATTTTTAAAAATCTATTTTTTGCAAGGCAAATGGGGTTAAGTGGCTTGCCCAAGGCCACTCAGCTAGGTAATTATTAAATGTCTGAGACCAAATTTGAACTCAGGTACTCCTGACTCCCGGGTCAGTGCTCTATCCACTGCACCACCTAGCTGCCCCCCAAATCTATTTTTTTTACTTATTCTTAACATTTTTTGAAAGTCTGAATGCTCCCTCTTTCTCCTTCCTGAATTTGTACCACCCAATGAAAAGGCAAGCAATATCATACCAATTATACATGTGAAAAAATGCAAAACATTTCCATATTATCCATATCCACATCCAATTTAAGGGAGAAATATTACTTCAATTTGCACTCAGAATTCATCAGTTCTCTATCTGGAAGTAGAAAACATTTTTTTCATAATGAGTCCTCTGGAATTGTCTTGGATCAATATGTTTATCAGAATAGTAAAGTTTTTCAAAGTTGATCATTAGAATATTGCCGTTACCATACACAATGATCTCCCAGTTCTTCACTTTATATCAGTTTATATAGATCTTATCATGTTTTTTGTTCCTGAAACACTCCTCCCCCCTTGTCATATACCATAGTTTGGCTATTCCCCAACTGATGAGCATATAGATCCTTTTCCTTTTATTTCTTTGGGGTACAGATCTAGTAACAGTATTGCTTGATCAAATTGTTCTCCAGAATAGTTGGACCAGTTCACTATTCCAACTATAGTTGGAGTAATATCTATTTTCTATCTATATTCCTTCCACTGTTTGTCATTTATGATGAATATGAATAGTACCTCAGAGTTCTTTTAATTTGCATTTCTCTAGCTGATATTGATTTAGAGCATTTTTTCAGATGTGTATAGTTAGTTTTGATTTCTTTTTCCTGAAAATTGCCTGTTCATATTCTTTGACCATTTGTTAATTTTAGAATGGCTCATATTTTTATAAATTTGACTCAATTTGGTACTCAGTATATATATTTGAGAAAGGAGGCCTTTTTAAGCACTGAGAATACATGAAAAGGCAAAAGATAGTTTCTATTATCAAGGAACTCAATTCAGTGAGGAAAAAACTAAACAAATATGTAAAAAAATTAAATACAGGATAAATAAGAAATAAATAAAAGCAGAAAGGCAGTTAAATGATCATCCATAATTCTAGAAGACTGAGAGATGATGAATTTAGGCTACAGATGAAACATTTTTTTTTGCATATAGTCAATGAGGGAATCTGTTTTACTTGACTATGTATATTTGATACAAGTTATTTTTTTCTTTCTCTCTCTCTTTTATTTCCCATTGAGGTGGGAGTGGTTAGGATGGAGAGGAAATAGATTCCTGTTGATTATGTACAGTACTGTATGCACCTTTAGATGAAGGTATTGTATTGCTAGTTTGCATAATTGTTTTACTTTGTTATAAGAGTACTCATGGGGTGGGAACAATCTGGAAATGATTGTAATATAAAACCAACAATACTCAATAAAATTTAGGAGGAAAAATATACCATACAAGTTTCCCTTAAAAAAATTATAGTGTTTCTCTGAGAAAAGACTCATTTCTTCTGTATTTTCAAGCCTTTAATTTTGTTCTCATATTTCTTATTTTCTTATGAGGCCATGATTTCTTTTTAGTCTAGTCTAGCTTTCTCATGATCCAATTCTGTGTTAGATCTTGCACTTTCTTTTTAAAAATAATTTTATTTATTTATTTGTTTATTTATTTATTTTTAGGTTTTTGCAAGGCAAATGGGGTTAAATGGCTTGCCTAAGGCCACACAGCTAGGTAATTATTAAATGTCTGAGACTGGATTTGAACCCAGGTACTCCTGACTCCAGGGCCGGTGCTTTATCCACTGTGCCACCTAGCCACCCAATTTTATTTATTTTTAACATTCACTTAAAAATGTATATCTGAATGAATTCTCTTCCTCCCTCCCAACGCTCTTCCACCCATTATAAAGGCAAAAATATAATATCAATTATATATACAAAATCATGCAAAATATATTTTTATGTTAGCCATGTTGCAAAAAGAACACAAGAAAAAGAAAATAAACTACACTTGAATCTGCAAGCAGACTTCATCAGTTCTTTTCTGGAGTTGGATGGCATTTTCATTATCAGTCCTTCAGAACACTCTTGGATCATTGCATTGATTTAAATAGCTAAGTCAGTCAAAGTTGATCTTTATACAACATTTCTGTTACTAAGTACAAGGGTCTCCTGGTTCTGCTTTATTGATTTTGCATCAGTTAATATAAGTCTTATCAGGTTTTTCTGAAACCATCCTGTTAATCATTTCTTAGAGTACAATGGTATTTCATAACAATCATATACCACATTTTCTTCAGCCATTAACCAATTGATGATCATTACCTTGATTTTCTATTCTTTGCCATAACAAAAAGAGCTGCTATAAATATCTCTCTACAACTAGGTCCTTTCTCCCTTTTCTTTGATCTCTATTGAATACAGACTTGGTAATGGTATTGCTGGGTCAAAGAGTATGGAGAGTTTAGAGTCCTTTGAACCTAGTTCCAATTGCTTTCCAGAATGTTTGAATCATTTACTTTTTTCCAAGTTACATATTACTTTCCATAACAATTCTTTTCTCTAAAGCTATTTCATCTATATTTTCATTATATAAAAATCTCTTGCTTCATTTCTTTCAGGTACTCTTGCAGTCTTTATGATCACACTATTTTGTTTTTCTACTGAGACTCTTTTTGTAGTTTTGTAGAGTCATTTACTCTTGTTGGGGTTTTTAAAGGCTTTTTTGCAAGGCAAATGGGGTTAAGTGGCTTGCCCAAGCCACACAGCTAGGTAATTATTAAGTGTCTGAGGCTGGATTTGAACTCAGGTACTCCTGACTCCAGGGCCGGTGCTCTATGAATTGTGCCACCATTCCTAGCTGCCCCCCTTAGTCATTTACTCTTGATGTACAATATCTCTTGATTGTGTTTGATGTCTTTTGTTTTTTTCTTATTTTCAACCTTAGTTTCCATTGTTTTTTTCCTCCAGTAACAAATTCTACTCATTTATTAGATAAGGTTCTTAGGCCCTTTTTACTCCCAATCTAATTGGGTGAAGTGGGGTGGGGGGGGTGCTCTGTCACTGATTTTCACTTTGCTTGATGTGTCTGTGCTTAGAGCACTGCCAAATTCCAGTGTATTTGATCAGAGATTTATAGTTTTCTGTCCTTAGCCTGGTCAATTCTGTGAGCTACTATTATTCTTTTTTCTTCTCTTCCCTTTAATACCTCCCACTGGCTTTCATATGCTGTTTTAGGTTCCTAAACCACTAACCTATATTTGTCTTGAGTTTCCTGGTGGCATACTTCTTCTTGAGCCATTTGACTTGTTCTGTTTTTCTGCAGTCTAGATTTGATGAAAGAACTACCTATTGTTTCTTTTTGGATTGCTTCATCATTACTTCAAGTGGTACATTTTCAGAGCATTGCTGGTATTCATATTGGACAGCTAAGTTCTTCTACAAACTAGGTTCTTTCACACCTCCATCTTAGTAGAAATTTCTTTTTTTTAAAGATTTTATTTATTTTGAGTTTTACAATTTTCCCTCTAATTTTGCTTCCCTCCCCTCACCCCCCCCCCCCACAAAAGGCAGTCTGTTAGTCTTTACATTGTTTCCATGGTATACATTGATCTAAGTTGAATGTGATGAAAGAGAAATCGTATCCTTAAGGAAAAAAAGGGTAAGTGATAGCAAAATTACATAATGAGATAATGTGTTTTTTTTTTTAAATTAAAGGTAATAAATGGTCTTTGGTCTTTGTTCAAACTCCATAGTTCTTTCTCTGGATACAAATGATATTCTCCATTGCAGATATCCCCAAATTGTCCCTGATTGTTGCACTGATGGAATGAGCAAGTCCATTAAGTTTGATTATCACTCCCATGTTGCTGTTAGGGTGTGCAGTGTTTTTCTGTTCTGCTCATCTTGTTCAGCATCAGTTCATGCAAGTCCTTCCAGGCTTTCCTGAATTCTCATCCCTCCTGGTTTCTAATAGAATAATAATGTTCCATGACATACATACACCACAGTTTGTTAAGCCATTCTCCAATTGAAGGACATTTACTTGATTTCCAATTCTTTGCCACTACAAACAGGGCTGCTATGAATATTTTTGTATAAGTGATGTTTTCACCCTTTTTCATGATCTCTTCAGGGTACAGGCCCAGTAGTGGTATTGCTGGATCAAAGGGTATGCACATTTTTGTTGCCCTTTGGGCATAATTCCAAATTGCTCTCCAGAAAGGTTGGATGAGTTCACAGCTCCACCAACAAGGTATTAGTGTCCCAGATTTCCCACATCCCTTCCAACATTGATCATTGTCCTTTCTGGTTATATTGGCCAGTCTGAGAAGTGTGATGTGGTACCTCAGAGATGCTTTAATTTGCACTTCTCTGATAAGCAATGATTTAGAACAATTTTTCATATGACTATAGATCTCTTTGTTTTCCTCATCTGTATTTGCATATCCTTTGACCATTTTTCAATTGGGGAATTGGCTTGCTTTTTGAAAATTTGACTCAGTTCTCTGTATATTTTAGAAATTTGTCAGACATACTAGTTGTAAAAATTGCTTCCCAATTTACTACATTTTTTTTGATCTTGTTACAGTGGTTTTATCTATGCAAAAGCTTTTTAATTTAATGTAATCAAAATTATCTAGTTTATTTTTAATGATGTTCTCCATCTCTTCCTTGGTCATAAACTGTTTCCCTTTCCATAGATCTGACAAGTAAACTACTCCTTGACCTTCTAGTTTGCTTACAATATTTTTTTTTAATGTCTAAATCCTAACAGAAGTGCTTTTAAGTAGAACTAGGGAGGAAATCTTATTTTTAAACCTCCCATAAAGGACATAATAGAATGGTAGAGGTGGAGGAAAACAGAACCTCTTATCTGGCTTTTCATTTTACAGATAAGAAAACTGAGTCCTAGAGGCATCAAGTGAGTTGTTCAAGGGAGATATCCTATCTCCTTGTCCACTTGTCTTCTCAATGGACTATTTCAGTGGGATACTGATACTTATTTGAACTCTAGTGAAGTTTACTATTCATCTTTGTTTAATGAGTCAGATGGCGGAGATTTATGACACCAAAGGTGAAAAACTAACAACTCACTTAATTTAAAAGTTTCTCTTTCCTCTTTCAGCTAGATTTAGTATACTCACATAAATTACAGTAGATTAATTTAAGAGATTATGTGAAATATCATCTCTCTGACATGTAATCAGAATAATTCATTTTGCATTATCTTTTTCTTATTAGCTCACAAGCTTCACATCCCCTCCATCCATAGTGATGCCAGCTATTTGGCTTATATGACTCTAAACTCAGAAACTATGGCCTGGAAATTTCTGCTGTTACTGTACTGGGAAATTTTTGTCACCAACTTTGAAATATGTGATGTTTTGACCTGATTCTAGGAACTGTGTTCTCTTTTTTTTTTGAATTGAATGCCTTCATGCTGGAATATGCTACTGTCTGGTTGAGGATAATTTTCCTCTGACTTTAGAATGTTCTCTTTTATTGCTGCCACTTACTGGGTCAAGGTTTCAATGCATTCACAAGGTCTGTTTTGTGATTTCATCCATTTTTTTTCCTTTCTGGAAGAAGTCCTTGTTCCAGAAACTACTGCAGCCAGTGAAGGCATTAAAAAAAGGAAAGAAACAATAAAAGATGAAAAAAAAGGAAAAAAGGAAATAAGAAAGGGGAAAAGAAAGAAAGCTTGAAGGAAAGAAAAACTCATTGGGCTAAATAAAAAAAGGCTTTAAGTTAGAGCAATGGGTAGTAACTTCATTTGTTGTATTTCCCTTTCAACCAGTGGACCAGCATAAATGGCATTGTATTAAAATTTAGATTTGTGAGATCTCATATTTAATTTCCTAGGAAGAAACTTGAATTGACAATAGAGGATTTTGTGAATATTTGTGAAAGCACAGAATAAAAAGACCCCTCAACAATTCTGATGAAACAAAGAGATGAGTAAGAATTACAATTAAACTGTATCTTTTTGGGTCAGGTTTTGAATATGATATCTCAGAATCAGATATTCAAAGGGAAGATCATTATCTATAAATATGAAAGCACAGAAGAGCATTATATAATCTTTCATTGGAACTTCTAAAAAAATCGAAATTATAATTTCTAAAATCCAATTATAACTGATACTCTTAGCTACATTCACTCCAATAGGTCTAGGTGCTTAGAGGATTTTCCCATCCAAGATCAATCTTCAGTGTTTCAACTGCCTTAATGGGTTAATATTGGAATAGAATTTATGGTTTAGTAAAATTTCTTTCCCTTTTGAATTTAAGATATCAAACATGATTTTCAGAAACTGAATCAATTGCTTTTGAGAAAAGTATTTATGGGAAGAGTATGCTCTACACTTGGGGCAGTTAGGTGGCCCAGCAGATGTCCCTGGAATCCAGGAGAATCTGAGTTCAAATTCAATCTCGAAGTACTTCAATGTCTTTGCCAAGAAACCCTAAATGGGGTCGTGAAGAGTTGGACATGATTGAAATGACTAAACAAAAACAAAACAACAGTTTACAAGACCTTACTGAAATAGGAATTAAGCACACATATGAAATAGTCCTTTCAGGCTATAAATCACAAAAATTGCTTGAAAACCTATCAAGAATTATTCTTGAGCTCCTGTACTGAGCCTTGGATATAATGACTCCCTCCCCCCCCAACAGCTTTTTAATGGTCATTTTTTACCTTAAAAGTGCCAAAATATAGGGAGAAATCCAGGAATCATTTAAAATTACTTCAGATCTCCAAATTCTAAGCCTTCTTTCAGACATGATGTCTCTAGTAAGAGTAGCCTGGATTTTATAAAGATTTTTTTTTAAATATAATCTATGTATATAAGAGACTTTCCTGGTCTCCCCAGCTGCTAATGTTTATTCCCTTACAAATTATCTTTCTTTGTCTCTGTGTCTCTGTGTCTCTGTGTCTCTGTGTCTCTGTGTCTCTCTGTCTGTCTCTGTCTCTCTCTAACTCACTCTCTCAGACTCTCTCTCTCCCCTCCTCTTCTTTCCTTTCTTTTCTTCTTCTTCTTCTTTCTCTCTCTCTCTCTCTCTCTCTCTCTCTCTCTCTCTCTCCCCACACACACACTTCTGTTGTTTACATGATGTCATTTTCATCAGTCGGTTAGCAAGGACTATTTTTTCCCCTTGCCTTTCTCTATTCCCCCAGTACTTCTCAAAGAGCTTAATAAATGATTGCTGGCTGATAGACTAAATGTATGTATGTATGTATGTATGTATGTATAAGGAAATGAAGATAAAGAAGGATCAGCATGAGGAGACAGAGATGTGGAGACAGAGAAAAAACAGATCCTAAATAGATTTGAGCCTCCACATGCTCCATTTTTACACAAACTAAACCATGTTGAAACCAACACTGTATAAAACTTAAATTCACCAGACAGGGGAAGAGTAGATCCCCATATCTTCCTTTTATTCCCCTCCCCGTTGCCCTCTTCACTTCTTGGATATATTCCCACCCTCCTCTCTCACATTGAGCTCATCCCACTCAAGAGAGCCGAGAGGCTGAATCACACAGCATACAAGCAGGCAGGAAGCTGTTGCTTCGTGACAGCACTGTTTGTTTCAGCTTCCTCCACATTCTGTGTTCCGTGGGCAAGAGAAAGATTCAGGAGAGGGAAAAGCAGGAGCCTGTAATTTAGATTAAAGCTCCTTACCCAAATACGCGATTAGTAACTGTACTTTTTCTTCAAAACTACCGACCTTGGCCTTAGGTGCATTAGGTCACTTGTAAGAGTATTAAGCAAATAACATCTGTATTGCAAGACTGATCCTCAGTGACTCAATTAGCTCACTCGGAAGAACAAACAAATATTAAATTGCCAAACACTACTAGTATTGCGGGTTAAAAAGAATGCTGCGTTGGAAAGTTTTTATGGCATGGAGAAGTTCATCCTTCAATTAGAAAGAAAAAAATCAAAATATGTCCTGCTAATAGATGGCCAGGGCATTGATGTATAGGAAGCAGAGAAGAAAAGCGATGTAATGTTCTCTTTCAGAAGTCTTTTCTTGCAAAACAACTTTAATACTGAGCAGTGAATAAACTTACTTGACTGCTCCCAATTTGGAATATGAAGGAGATGGTAGATACCCTTTCAGTCCAGAAGGACCAATTAATTCAGAAAATTTATCATGTAGATCTATTTAGTTTAAAATAGACACCCTCCCCCCAGGGGCGGGTAGGTGTTGCAGTGGATAGAGCACCGGCCCTAGAGTCAGGAGTACCTGAGTTCAAATCCGGACTCAGACACTTAATAATTACCTAGTTTGGGCAAGCCACTTAACCCCATTGCCTTGCAAAACCTAAAATAAAAAAAATAAAATAGAACCCCCCCCCCCCCGATTTTCATTCATTCATAATAGATTAATTAGGAATTGCAATAATTTAGAGAGAGGTCAGAATGACTTTTCCTTGACTGAGCAAACATATTCTTTAAGGTACAAATTATTATTGTAAACAATAGAGAAAAGAACAGAACAATAGAGCAGAAACAAAATATTTTAAGTGGAAGGGATCTTCCTTTTTCACTGCTATAAATCCTTTATCTTATAAAAGAGGAAACTGATACCAAAGAAGTAAAATGGCCTATCTGAAGTCATGCAGAAAAATGCTTAGAACAAATTATTTTCAAGACCTCATGAAACAATTTAGACAGAAACAATTTAGATCTATTTATTATACACAAATAAATATGTAACCTGGTTTCTAGCTAAGACTTGGATGGGGGAGGGGAGGGAGTCATGCTGCTGTGTAAGAGTAGCTAGGTGGTGTAATGCATAGATGCAGGCTTGGAGTCCAGAAGACACTATTTTTGAGTTCAAATCTGGTCTCAGACACTAGCTATATGATCCAAATAACTTCAGTATCTTTGCCTAGAAAACCATAAATAGGTTCATGAAGAGTTGAACATGACTGAAAAACAACCAAACAAGTATATTAGAGGGGGCAAAACTTCTGATTAGCAAAGAGAATGCTAAGTGCTAGTTATATCACATTCATGGATTTATTCAGTTGTTTCCAGATATTTTTGGGAGAGACACATGGGGAATAAAGCTGCAAACATGCTTATTATTCATCATTCTTATTTGTCCATTAAGGTTCCCTGTAGATAGCTTCTAAGGAACACAGGTTTGGCTTGAATTTGCCTTTAAATTCAAATTCAAAAAACATTAAGGACTCTCCTGAAGATATAAAGATTTTAAAAAAGCAACCATAAAAAAACTATTAACCAGTTAAAAAGTTAGCCTCAAGGAGCTTACATCATCCTGAGGGAGAGAGGGAGGGGAATGCCATCTAAACACAGATAGTAAAAAACAAGGGAATTTTAGAAGAAAGAGGATTTACTTTTAACTTTAGAAAAGACTAGAGCAGAAAATGGTACTTTTACTGATTCTTAAAGGAATCTAAAGGTTCTACAATAAGAGTCAAAGGTGAGGAGGAGGAGGAATATTCTAAGCATGAGGGACAATCCTGTTCAAAGGTACAGAGAAAGGGAATGGCAAATAGAGTTCACTGAAATGTGTGAAGGGAAGTTATATGAAATGAGTCCCCCAAAACTGGTTGGAGCTAAATTGTGTAGGACTCTAAATGTCAGCAGTTTCAATTTAATCTTAGGGGCAATAGGAAGTCACTCAAGGTTTTTGAGCCAGGGAGTGACGTAGTCAGACCTGAGAAATTTTAATTTTGCAATTCTGTGGAGGGTAGCTTAAAGAAGAGAGGGACTAGAAGTAAGAAAACCATTTAAGAAGCTACTGAATTCAAATAATATGTAGTGAAGCCTGAAATTAAGGTGATAGTTGTGTGAGTTAGGATTAGGGATAGATACAACAGATTTGTGGAGCTTCACTCAACAAGACTTGGCAATTGATTGACTGTAAGGTATGAAGTAAAGGGAAGAGTGGAGTGACTTTGACTTTTATTACTTAAACATAACTAAATGCTTCATTTTCTTTAAACTTATCTCAATACTTCAGTCATCCTGTGACCTGTGACTTCTGCTTCAAGCATTCTTCCCACTGATACAAATTATGCATGTCCAAACATCCTGGTACCTCTTTTTCATTCCTTTCCATAAATATCCCACAAGGTGTCTACTCAACCCTCTAGGACTTCTGACTTTTTAAACAATTCATGGATATATGTCTATTTTTCATGTTTTCTCTTACTTCTTCCTCTTGTTATATTCCTAGCTCACTGCCTTTCTTTATCATGCATGTCTCTGAAGTTTTGAATGTTACTTCTGACACAAGTTATTATTGCTGTTTTTATATATATTGCAGCCTGATTATATCTGCATGAGTCCTTTCTTTGCATCTTCTCTAATTATAATTCTAATGAGAATAATGGGGCATTGCACAGTTCACAACTCTTTAGCATTCCTGAGGGACCATTGATGACTTTAAAAATGGTAAAAAAAGTATGACTTTTATATAAGTGAGCAGTTTGGTATCTTTTTAAAAAATTTACTTATTTATTTTGAATTTTACAATTTCCCCCTAATCTTGCTTCCCTCCACCCCCCCCCCACAGAAGGCAGTTTACTAGTCTTTACATCTAAGTTGAATGTGATGAGAGAAATCATATCCTTAAGGAAAAAGATAAAGTATTAGAGACAGCAAAATTACATAATAAGATAGCATTTTTTAAAAATTAAAGGTAATAGTCTTTGCTCTTTGTTCAAACTCAACCATTCTTTCTCTGGATACAGATGGTATTCTCTAATGCAGATATCCCAAAATTGTGTCTTATTGTTGCACTGATAGAATGAGCAAGTCCATTAAGGTTGATTATCGCCCCCATGTTGCTGTTAGGGTGTACAATGTTCTTCTGGTTCTGCTCATCTCAATCAGCATCAGTTCATTCAAATCCTTCCAGGCTTCCCTCCTGGTTTCTAATAGAACAATAATGTTCCATAACATACATATTCCACAATTTGTTCATCCTTTCCCCAATTGATAGACATTCTTTCAATTTCCAATTCTTTGCCACCACAAACAGGGCTGCTACGAATATTTTTGTGCAAGTGATGTTTTTACCCTTTTTCATGATCTCTTCAGGGTATAGACCCAGTAGTGATATTTCTGGATCAAAGGGTATGCACATTTTTATTGCTCTTTGGAAATAATTCCAAATTGCTCTTCAGAAGGGTTGGATGAGTTCACAGCTCACAGTTTGGTATCTTTAAAGATCATACAAAACTCTTACAAATGAGATCCAGTCCTCTGACCTACTAATATTCTGATCCAACTATTATCCATCTGAAACATATATAAGGCAAAGGTATATTTAACTAACTCAGTGACTTGTCTATCTAAGTACATGTTGCAATTTGGGAAATATGAATTTTTTATACATTCTTTTCTTGGTGTAATGGTTAGGCCAACCTCCTTTGAGTGACTGTAGCTATTGTTCTGGGACTCAATACACTGAGAACCATGTCCTCAGCAAATAGGAGTATGGACCAAGCACCCATAGGAAATTCTTCCATTTTGATTTTGTGGAGATAGGACATGATAAAAATCTTCTAAGATTTTGGTGGACATCTTTAAAATATATCAAATAAAATATACGACAAATATGATGCATGCTGAGATTCATGGAAAGACTTGCATGAACTGTTACAAGTAGGAGAAGCAGTCAAGAATGCAATGTACATAATGACTATAATGATGTAAATGGAACTACAAAAGACTCAAAAAATACTGTCTGATTCCTAGTCAAAGTGGGAAAGAAATTGGAATACTTCTTGTTCCCCACAACTACTTCCAGACCACTACTTCCAACTGCTCCAACACAGTGACCTTTCCTGGAATTCTCTCACTTGCCATCTCTGACTCCTGGTTTCCTTCAAGTACTAACTAAAATTTGCCTTCTACAAGAAGTCTTTCTTGATCTTACTAATGCCTTCCTTGTGTTCATTATCTCCAATTTATTCTGTAAATATAGTATTTGTATATAATTATTTACATGTACTTTGGTTCTTGAGACCAGTGATTATTTTTACCTCCCTTTGTATCATTGATGCCTTAAATTCATAGTAAGTGTTGAATAAATGCTGGATTAATGAACTTGAAAAAAATGTTGAGAAGTTTTGGGAGAGACTTGAAAGGACACCTCTTCTTCCTTGTCAGTCAACTTTACCTCTTCTTCCTTGCATTTCTCTTTATTCTCCTTTGACAAAGAAGGGCTCACAGGTATGGAACATTGCATATGTTGTTGATTTTTTTTGTATATGTTGATTGATTTTGCTAATTTTTTTTTATCTTTTCCTCTTCAATAGAAAACCTTTGTTGTGGGGAATTGCTCTCTGGTAATGGGGAGGAGCAATGCAGGGGGCAGCTAGGTGATACAGTGGATAGAGCACTGGCCCTGGAGTCAGGAGGACCTGCATTCGGATCCAGCCTCAGGCACTTAATAATTGCCTAGCTGTGTGACCTTTGACAAGTCACTTTATTGACTTAAATAAAATTTTAAAAAGAATTTTTTTTTAGGTTTTTGCAAGGCAAATGGGGTTAAGTGGCTTGCCCAAAGCCACACAGCTAGGTAATTATTAAGTGTCTGAGACTGGATTTGAACCCAGGTACTCCTGACTCCAGGGGCAGTGCTTTATCCACTGCGCCACCTAGCCACCCTAAAAAGAAATTTTAAAAAGAAAGAAAATGAAAAACAAATATTAAAAAAACAAATATGTATATGGTATATTTTTATATGTATGTATATATATGCATATGAGAATATAAATAGCATGTGCTTCATGGGTTCACTGTGAAGATCAAATGAGATAATATATGTAAAATACTTAAAAACTTCAAGTCATTAGTATAATCTCAATTTGTTTAAGATAAATTTTTTTGCTTGACTGCTCCTTGAGAGAATTCCTAACACATTTATTGTCTTTCTATCTGTCTGTCTGTCTGTCTACCTATCTACCTATCTATCTTTGCCTGTCTACATTTTTGTCTGAATTTCTTTGCTTAAGTTCTCTTTTCTTACCTTACTTCATTGGTAGTGAGAACAATAATAACAAAATAATTCATTTCATTTTGACTGGTATGACTTTTCAGTGTCCCTTTTTCAGGTGTACCCAAATTAGAGTCCATATGAAATGTGCTGAAGGAATCCACTGTGGATTGTAGCCCCAAGTCCTAAGATAAAGTACTTTACCAGAGGTTATGAGAGATCTGTCCAATGTTTTAGTCCAAGTACTAGAACTCTAAAAAAGAGCAATAGCTTCACACATTTATGCAGAGAATATGAGAAACCTCATTTGATATGGAAAGGCTTATTAGTTTTCAGTGCTTGAAATGATTCTGTTACAGACCTTTCAAACATGTGATAGGGAGGATTTCCAGACTGAAGGCTTTCCATCTGATAGGCCAAGGGTTGTTGAATAGTATAGGCATTTTTCCCCCAGAAGGAGGCAGTGAAGTTCTATAGGCCTTTAGAATGTTCAGTGACTTCCAAACTCAAGGCACTTCGCTTTGGAAAAGAAAAAAAAACACTTTGTTTCAAAGCCTTTTTAGCTTGTTTTCAAAATTTCAAGGAAATAATCTCCCCCATACCTTTTTCTTTGTATTTTTGACCAGCAACTCCCTCTGAGTTTTCATATTCTTCTTCAGCTCTTATATGAGAAAAAAAATTAAATTTCTCCATTTCCTTAACTTTTCCGTAGAAACAGAACAAAACACTCAATGCAGGTCTTAGTTATCTTTCTTTGTTGAGCTGACTACTATAGTTTCCTATTCTTTGCAACAATACTCTCCTTGCAGAGTATGTTACATCATAATTTTGTCCAAGATCATGAAATATCTCTGTGCAGTTTGATTGAAATCTCTCTCTCTCTCTCTCTCTCTCTCTCTCTCTCTTCTTTCTCTCTCTCTCGTACCTTAGGTTTTTAAGGTCACTCAAATCCTCTTTCCAAGTATTGTTGCTTTGGAAAGTATCATTTTATTAAAGGTTTTATTTATTTTGAGTTTTACAATTTCCCCCCCAATCTTACTTCCCCCCCCACGTTGTACATTGATCTAAATTGAGTGTGATGGGAGAGAAATCATATCCTTAAGGAAGAAACAAAAAGTATAAGAGATAACAATATCAGACAATAAGATAACTGTTTTTTCCCCTAAATTATTGTCCTTGATTGTTGCATTGATGGAATGAGCAAGTCCATCAAGATTGATCATCACCCCCATGTTGCTATTAGGGTGTACAGTGTTTTTCTCATTCTGCTCATCTCACTCAGCATCAGTTCATGCAAATCCCTCCAGGCTTCCCTGAATTTCCATCCTTCCTGGTTTCTAATAGAGCAATAGTGTTCCATGGCATACATATACCAAAGTTTGCTAAGCCATTACCCAATTGAAGGACATTTACTTGATTTCCAATTCTTTGCCACCACAAACAGGGTTGCTATGAATATTTTTGTACAAGTGATGTTTTTACCCTTTGGAAAGTATCATTTTAAATCCCACTTCTACAGTATCTTAAATTTCAATTCAATAAGCATTTATTAAGCACTGACTAGTCATGGTTCATTAAAAGATAGGAAGATTCAAAAGACAAAGCAAGCATCTGAAGTCTTGTCATGCACCTGCCAATGAAAGGATATTTGTTTGTTGTAGTTTTTAAATCATGAGCTAAATTGTCAACCTTCAGAAATATAATGACAACACCTTATGTGTTTCGTATTCTTAAATCCACTATTTCATTTGATCCTCCAAAAACTCTTGGGAGATAGATGAAAGAGGAATATTTACTGTCATCTGACAAGTAAGAAAACTGAGACACTAAGAGTTCAAGTGGCTTTCCCAAGCAAGGAGAGATTTGATATTTTTCCTTCATAGATGAATATATAATATGTACTTTCCAAAGTGGAAGTAATTGGAAAAGTAATTATTAGTTGAGTCTAATTAAATCCACATGAGTAACATTCTGTATAATTCCTTTTAAACTGAATATTAGGACCTCACTATCTGCGACAGGTTCCCAATAAGAGGACTGATTACATGCAGCTATGGCGCTTTGATAGAAAAAAGTAAACAATCTCCACTATACCATAATGAAAAAAGAATTAGAATTCTTAGTGAATGAAAAAAAAACTCAGTCCTCAGGCTCTAACTGACCTAATTTACTTACTGATTATGAAGACATGCTAAGTTATATGGCTAAATAAGATGGACTAGACTTTTTTCTGATGATCATGACCATGCATACCTCTCCAAAACAGAAATTATGTACTAAAGACAAACACTTTCAGCAGTTTCCATGATCTATGATGACAAGAACCTAAAATAAGGTTAAAAAATCTCATGAATTAATGATTTCTCTGTGATCACTCAGCATTTCCTACCATGCTACTGACAGCAAGGCTGACCTAATGTGCTAGACCCACCATTGTGCAACAAAATGTGGCCCTGCACCTTGATTCCCTTCCCTCTTTCCAGAGTCATAGAGATCTGAGCTCCAAACTGCAGAAATTTGCTATGGTCTCAATAGTCAGTATTCACAATACTGCTACTTCAAAAGCTCTTTGTAAGAAATCAGAAGAATAGATAGAAAGGTATAGGATACATGTCTAGGCTTGAAGTAGAATTAATCCTCTCTATCTTGATTCTTCTCTCTCAGTGGCTCAGAGATTCAGACTCAAAAGGAAAGAACTCATCTCAGTCTTCAGATACTTTGAGAACCAGCCCTCAGGGAAACTGTGATCAGATGGGAGGAAGTCAAAAAGTGAGCAAAAAGAGAAAATAAGGGGGGAAAGGATGATCTCAGAAGAAAGGAAACTGAAAGACTCTGAGCATAAGGAGATAAATCAACAAAGAAAATATTAGTAGGAAAAAGGTAATATGACCTCCAGATCTAGTAAAAGATTTCAGGCAAATACTTGTTTTTGGCAAAGCCATGAGGTTAAGTAACTTCCCAAGGTCACATAGCTAAGTATGTATTAAGTGTCTGAGACTGGATTTGAACTCAGGTCATCCTGACTCCAGGGCTGTGATATTTTTTTTTAACTTTTTCATGTGTCTTTTGAATCTCCTGTTTGATGTCTAAATTTTCTATTTAGCTCTGGTCTTTTCATCAGGAATTTTTGGAATTCTTCCATTTTGTTAAATGTCCATCTTTTTCCCTGGAAGAGAAGGCTCAGCTTTGCAGGATAGTGGATTCTTGGCTGCATTCCAAGCTCCCTTGCTCTTCAAAATATCTCGTTCCAGGCCCTTCAATCCCTTAATGTTGATGCAGCCAGGTCCTGTGTAATCTTTACTGTGGCTCCTTGATATTTAAAATGTTTCTTTCTGACTGCTTGCAGGATTTTCTCTTTTATCTGATAGTTCTGGAATTTGGCTACAACATTCCTTGGTGTTTTCATTTTAGGATCTTTTTCTGGAGGGGATTGATGCATTCTTTCAATAGCTACTTTGCCTTCTGGTTCCATAGTATCAGGGCAGTTTTCCATCACTAGATCCTGTAATATTAAGTCCAGGCTTTTTTTCTCTTCAATGTTTTCAGGAAGTCCAATAATTCTCAGGTTGCCCCTCCTTGACCTATTCTTGAGGTCAGTGGTTTTACTGATGAGGTATTTTAAATTTTCTTCTATTTTTTCTATTTTTTGATTTTGTTTAACTGGCTCTTGCTGTCTCATGGAGTCATTAGTTTCTGCAGACTCCATTCTTTTTTTTTAGGGAGGAGTTTTCTTCATTAATCTTTTGCAAATCCTTTTCCAATTGGTCAATTCTACTTTTGAAAGAGCTTTCCATTTGACCAATTGAGGTTTTGAGAGAATTATTTTCTTGTTGCAATTGCTCAATTGAGGATCTGAGAGAATTATTTTCATTTTGTATTTGTCCAATTGATAATCTGAGAGATTTATTCTCATTTTGTATTTGTCCAATTGCGAATCTGAGAGATTTAGTTTCATTTTGTATTTGTCCAATTGTATTTTCTAAGGATTTGTTTTCTTGTTGCAAGGCATTAATTGTCTCTCCCAAATTTTCCAGTTGATTTTTAAACTCCTTCCTTATTTCTTCAAGGAAGTGTTTCTGTGCTGAAGACCAGATCATATTCTCCTCAGAGGTTCTAGGTCCCTCTGAGTTAGGGTCTTTTCCTTCCAAGAATTTTTCTATGGATCCACCTTTCTGCTGACCCTTCTTCATTTTGCTAAGACTTTGAGTTGGGGAGGGGCTGGTTCACAGGGGCTTGGGATCACTAGAGTGCACTGAGTGCAATTTCTCGACTGGCCAGTAGGAGGTGCTTCTTGCTTTCTCTGGAGTGTCTGTGACCTTGATTGAGGCCTTCTCCCTTAGCTTGAAGGGAGGGGTTGGAGCTACTGAGTGATCTTGAAAGAGAAATGAGAATTGTGAGAGTAAAATTTATGGCCTTCACAGAAGAAATAATTGGCAGAATAGAAAAACTTGAATCTGCAATGGCAACTCTCACTATAGAAACAACTGATTGGGAATGTACTCAGAAAAGAAGTATAATCTAGAAAAAGAGAAGTAAAAAAGAAATAACATTAAAAGAAAACATGTTCTCTATTCAAATCAATATTTGAATATTTTATCTTGAAGAGAGGTTGCTTAGAGACATGCATCTCCTAGAAGAATTTGAGAAGTCATAAAACCAAGCAAGAAATAATGTAAGAAAACTTCCCAGCACTTTTTAACACAAGAAATAAAATGTTGAAAGAATCAATAGATCGCTATAGGCAAACAAACAAACTCAAAATTCTAGGCAGCAAACTCCAAGACAAATAGTGGTAAAATTCAACAATTCAATTAAAAATAACAATTTTTATAAGTGACAAAGAAAAGTCCTTCAGAGGCAAAGGAATGGAAATTTAAAAAACAATAGGTTATTTTACATCTACTGGAAAATTCTGGAGGGAATGTAATACTGTGTCCCAAATAACAATGAAGCTCAGGAGGCCTTCCAGTGTGATCTACTCTGCAAATCTGAGCTGAACCACAAATTAGGAGCACTATGTTTTGGCAGATAATATTCCAAGGAGCATAGAGACACTCCTTGTATGAAGTGACATACTAAGTGATTAACAGGCAATATTGAGCACTGATTTTCTTAGTATATTGCCAGAATGACACTATTTGTAAAATATTCTTGTCTAGGGATATCCATTCTCCTGGGCACATCAAGACTACATTCCTAGACTTTTTGATTGATCTGCCTTTACATAAAGGGCTGGAAGTGTTTGCTATCTGTTTTGGCCCCATTAAAATTCTCCAAATGTTATTATAGGTTTAATTCAATTCAATAAATATTTATAAGGTACTGGTTTTGCCAGACATTGTGCTAGTTATATGAAAAATGAAAATCAACACATTCCTTGTCCTCAAGGAAATTGCAATCTAGATGTATAATTTATGTGTGTGTTTTTTTAATTATCTAAGAAATTTGATTTAAATGATCCAATTAGTTTCCTACTTTCATGCCTGGTAATTTTAATCCTGACCCTCTCACCCCAATTTAAAAAACCAAAAGGGACCTAGCATTAAGGCATCTTTTAGGCAATGTAGGTTCCAGTTTTCTGATAAGCATGTAACTTAAATGCAAGTATTTTCAATGTTCTCTAAATTTTGATACCATAAAATAAAACTCTAAGTACTTTGCTAGATTTCTATCTTTGTTCTTGTTTATTTTCTGTTATTTTACATTTGTGACCATGTCCTGGGAATAGATGAAACATTTATTATGCAACAACTACATAGAAAACCCTATATTAAGTGTTGGGGGTACAAATAGTAAAGCAAGTCAGTCCTCATTCTCAAGGAGTTCACATTCTAATGGAGGAGATAGCTCATGTTGACGGATTCAGCTGTTAATTGGATGAAAATGTTTCATGGTACAAAGCAGATGACAATACTTCTTTTAGTGTTGTTTTCAAGGATAAGGGGCATTGGTTTGTAATGATGAAGCATCTAAAAGTACTAAAGACTCTGGTGGTAAGAACTTTCTTTTCTGGATTTTTACTGTTTCTGATTGTATCACCTAAAAGAACAATTGTTGATAGTCATTTTCAGTCATGTCTGACTCTTTGACCTCATTTGGGGTTTTCTTGGCAAAGATATTGGAGTGGTTTGCCATTTCTTTCTCTAGCTCACTTTACAGATGAGAAAACTGAGGAAAATATAGTTAAATGACTTGCCCAGGGTCAAAAAACAAGTGTTTTAGGCCAGATTTGAATTCAGGAAGATGAGTCTTCCTGATTTCAGTCTGGCACTCTATCCACTGTGTCAATTAGTTGCCCAAGGGGAACATTTGCCAGATTGCATCCCAGACTATCTGCTGCAAAATGGGATTGGAAGCATTGATATTCCTAAAGTTTTTAGGTTTAGGGTGCTGGACTATCTGCATCAGGGCCCAAGGGGATATGGTGGCTTAGGTAGTGATGGGTGGTGCATGCTGCCTTCTCTGTCTCCCTCAGGGTGCCTTGCTGCTTCAAATTGGTGGTTTTGTCTAGTCCCATGAATGGCAGTTGATTGGTACTTGATGGGAATGGTTGACTCTTTTACATTAACTCCTTCTCCGGGTTGAGTTGGAAGCAACATTAATTGTCTGGGGTGGGTTTTATAACCACTCCCAAGGACCCTGTGCTTATAGGTCTCAGATCTTTCAATCATGTCCAACTCTTCATTTGGGGTTTCGTTGGGAAAGATTTGGTCATTGGTCAGCTGCTGCTGCTGGTGGTGATGAGTAACATAGACCCCTTGTTCACCAAGATTTCTTCCCTCAATAAAGGCTATAAGGAAGAAGATCAGGCAGGTTCACTGGTTTGGGAGACATTGTTATTCACAGAATCTTGAGTTAAGGATCCTATGCTGTCTCATCAAGGGCAGAATGGAGATGTTAGTTAAGGTAGAGTGAATCTGGTTTGACTTGCCTGGTACATGTTGTCCCCTCTCCCTTTTGGAGACTGACTGTTTCATCTAGACTGGTTCATTCCTAAACTATAAGCTTCTTATTAAGAGAGTAACAAATAGTTATTAAATTAATGGATGAAGCTCAAATAGAGATAGTTTGTGAAAATATGTGTTTTCATAGAGGCAAACATAGTTAAGTGACTTGCCCAGAGTCAAAGAACCAATGGCTGAGGCTAGGTTAAAACTTAATCCATAGGAATATTGGGTACAAAGCTCAATATTTGATGAGGGATCAGAGTAATCTCTTCCACAATCACAACCACAATTATTTTCAAGTCAGCTTTTTGCTTAGTTCCAGCAGGTATAGACACAAAAAATTGGGTTCTATGAACTTTATTTTAGCCTAATTACTCTGAATTTCAACTTAGTGAGGCTGTTAAAAAAGAGAAAGCTGTATTTTTCTCTCTGTTCAAATTAAAGAGGAGCTAGGACTTTGAAATGTCAAGGTGTCTGACTGATTGATTAATTGGAAGTACATTCTGAAGAAGAGATAAGCCTGCTCTCAAATATGATGACATCAGGAGAAAGGCAGATTTCCCAGTAAGTTAGAATTGCATAGTTTAGTCCTCCAGGGAGAAAGTTCAATTATATTCTAACTAGAGTAACCCTAAATTCAGACAATTGCAGAATGCTGGGTTATCAAAGGTCTTAAGGATTAGATGATATTCAAAGCAAGTGAAAATTCAGGGTCTCAGAGTTGTCAGGTAAGAAGTGAAGAGGCATCAAGGCACAAAATGCTATGCTTTGGAGTCTGAGGGACTGAATTCAAATTTCACCTTTGAGACATGCAGTCAGTGACTTTGGGCAAGTCATTTAACTTCCTTGGGTCTTTAATTCCTCATCTGTAAATGAAGGATTTGGACCAAAGAGCTTTTTTGGGTCTTTTCCAATTTTAGTCTATGATGTCCTTGACTTTCAGTTTTTTCATCTGTAAAAAGAGATGGTTGGGTTATTATGGTATTATTGTATTGTGTTATTGCTAAGGCTAAAATTGAGTCCTAAAGAGTGCTTTAGATAATCTTTAAAGTCCCTCCCTTCACAAAATACTGAGGGTCCCAAAGTCTTAGTGTGATTTTAATAGCTTAATACCACAGTATGACTTTGGGATAACACAAATATATGATTTGTCTTATTCTCTTACTGCAATAACTACAGCTTAAACATCTTTTTTCCCCCTTTGGTTGATGTTCTGATAAGTCACCCATGCTCAGACTTAACTCTGTACCTACTGAGATAGCCTAGTAAGAAAGGCCTGAATAGAATCATCCTACTCAGCACTTTCCCACATTAACTGAACTTAAATGGTTCCACCCTGGAAGCATTTTCTCTTTAACTATGTATACAAAACACCTTTTATTATGTGAGGAAAAATTCCTGAATCAAAGGCTTCAACTGTGAAAAGCAGCCAAGGATTTCTGGGAAGTATGAAAGCTTTACTCAGATGTACAAATATACTTATTCAGTGACCCAGTGATGACCTAATTGCCATGGTGGAGCCATGATCTGGGGTGGGATATAAGATGTGGAACCAGGAAAATCTAAGTGATCTGGACTGAATCACAATGCATTAGACCTGATTAGTTGCTCAAGGGGAACTTACTTCATTCATGAGGAAATAGGCCAAGACTGTCTGCTGACCAGGACACTTTTATACTCACATTTTTCTTAGCAACCAAGATAATAGAAAAAATAACCGAGCTTCAAAAATACCTGGAAAATGGGCTCCTTTCAACTATCACCAAGCAGATAATGTATATTCTAGTATTCTCTCCCTCCTCATTGCTGTCTTCTGGTTTCTCTGGATTCTTTCAAGTCTCAGTTAAAATTTCATCTAGTTTTTTGCAAGTTGTTTTGTTCCATTAGACTATGAATTCTTTGAAGACAGAGACTAATTTTTTCTATCCCTAGATCTTAGTGTCTGTAAACCTTAAAGCCTGTCTAAATGTTCGCCGTTGTTATTGTGTTGTGTTGTTGTTGAGGCTAAAACTGAGTTCTAAAACTTGATTCAATACAGATGAATTCAGGGCCATTTCTATTCTACTTCTCACCTTTCCACTGATGTTTGGGGCTCTCTTGATCTGTTAGAAAAACCTGAAGGCAGCAATGAAAGTGAAATTGAGAAAGACCAAATTTTTCCTGTGAACTTCAGGCTTCAGTAACCTCAAATAAACTAGAACCACCCTGACTGGAGTCATTCCTTGAAAGATTCACTTCCTGAAGGCAAATAGGCTTTTAAGCAAATTGGCAAAAAAAAAAAAAAAGATTGTACTGACTCCTTTCTGTTCAGGGTCATGTTTGAAACTGGATTCATCTGAGAGAAGGTGTCTGGGGAGAGACCTTTTTTGTATGAGAGGTAGTCTTTCAATTTACAGAAGAACAATAAGGTCTTTTGCTCTGATCAGCACAATCAGGCAGAATGTACAACTTTCTCCTTGCTAAGTTTTCTTGGTAGAAAGAGAATAGACCACTTCTTCCTCTGCCTAGATATTGAAATTCTTTTCAAATTAATCCAGTTTATTATGAACTTGATATGTTGTATGTTGTGTGCCTATTATTAATAAGTTTTATTTATAGAAAGTTACAGTCATTAGAAATAGGTATTTACCTAGATGACCTTGGGTAAGTGACTTTAAAAAACCAACTTCCTTGGTCTTCAGTTACCTTCTCTGCAAAATGAACAGTATATCACCTCTTATATATCTTGCAGCTCTAGATCTACTATGATTCCTCCCTCAAAAATCCCATTTTTTACATGCATCAATCAATTAAGATACTAGGACAAAGATTTTATGTCTCCACTTCATTTGAAGCCTAATTCCCTGGAGGTCCCAGAGAACCATAGAATGTTGGGTAAGAATTCAATATGAACCCATCCAATTTCCTAGAAATCCAGGTTCAGCTTTTATTAACTGATAGTTTATGGAGCCAACAAGGATTTTCTTACATTAGTAGCATAAATTTAAAATCTGAACTCAACATAAAAGCTTTGTATAGGGACCCCTTAATCAGAATTTTGCTGATTATGTTTTAAAATATTCTTTCTGGGGGGGGGACCAAATAAATAAACAAAAACTCCCCTTGAGTACATTTTTAACATTTTCTCCACTTTCTTAAATCTATACCCCTTCTAGAATGATATTATTGTGATGATGATATTATTTTGAAAGGCAGCTTGGTGTTCCACTGGACAGAGCATCCATCTTGGAATCAGGAGGGAGTTTGAATCCAACCTCAGACACCTGATAGTGACCAGTTGTGTAACCTTGGGCAAGTCATTTAACTCTGATTGCCTCACATCCGATACCATCTCTAGTTGTCCTAATTCATATCTGGACACTGGATCCAGATGGTTCTGGAGGAAAAAGTGAGGCTAGTCACTTAATACAGCACTCCCTCACTCAAATATAATTCATGTGCTTGTCATGACATCATCTCTTGATGTCATGGTGTTCTTCAAGAATAAAGGACAGTCATTATCATCATCATCATTGTATAAATTGGGCCATCTTTTGTCTTAATTCTTACTTGGTCCTTAGTCATTGAATGAATTTTGCCTCAGATAAACGAGATCTGGGAAAATCCTTAATTTAGAGAGGTCAGCATCATCCATTGTATCTCAGGTCATCATTTGATCATCTTGAATTTTGTTTTGCTACTGAACTTTGCTGATTCTGGAAGAAAGAGTGAGGCTAGTGATTCTGTGCAACTCTTCTCCACATAAATCCAGTTCATATGCAAGTCAAGAATCACCTTCCTGGTCCTCTTCAAAAATGGTGGTGTAGTGGATAGAGCATCAATCCTGGAGTCAGGAGGATCTGAATTCAAATCTGACCTCAGACACTTAATGCTTACTTAGCTGTGGGACCCTGGAGAAGTCACTTAACTCCATTGTCTTGCAAAGAAGAAAAAGAAAATGGACAAACAACAACAACAAAAATGTCATAAGTATCAAACATCAGTCAGCTGACTCAACTGCCACACTCTCAAGTAAAGTGCAAACCAAATTTAAATGTAATTGGGAAATGTTTAACAAAAATAAATAAAAGTATTATAGTTAATACATGGATTTCCAAGCCAAATATGTAGCCTGACTGGATTCTTATGTATGGTTTAGAATTTAGTGACTGCTGTTTTCATTTGAGTTTGATACCACTGATCTATCTAGATAATCAACCAAGCAGTAAATCAAGCCTTGATTTGTAGTATTTGCAGATTTCTGAGGAATAATGTTCACATTGTAAAATTTAACAATAATACTCAATTTTGATCTGTCTCCAGCACACCCTTGCTTTTACCCTTTATTAATTTATAAATAAATAGTATTTTAATATTAATTTAAGAATAAATAGTCATCGAGAGTATTTGGTTTATGAATCACTGTGAGAAGTTGTTTCGAGTTGGGAGCACAGTGGATTTAGAATCAGAAGATCTAATTTGAAATCCAATCTCAGATTGGATTAAAATCCAATTTCAGATTGCTCACAGAAATATCACCAACTCTTGCCAGAACAAATATGAAAGATCATTGAACACAGAATCATAGAAGTCACATTTGTGAATCTCTAAAACTTTTTGAATCTCAGTTTCATCATTTATAAAACGGGACTAGTCAAACTTTTTCTTCTAATTATGGGAAAAGAATAGCTAATCTTTCCTCATATCTCTCTGACACACCCAAACCAGATTCCCAGGGTCTGTCCTTTTGTTGGAGTGGTGAATAGGAGTATAAATTTTCTCCCCCATGCCCAAGTTAATCCCTTAATACTGTATCACAAATGAAATTAAACTAAACGGAGGCACAAATTTTGAACATATTCAATTTATTGGTAAGGATAGTAATTACTCATAAAATGATTCTTTCAGTCCTCAGTCATCTAAAAGACCACATGGTAGAGCTTACCAGTCTTCATTTAATTTTGGGAAGTATCAGAGAACAAAGAAGAGGAAGCACCATGGGAAAGCAATTTGATGGGTTGCAAAGTCTGAAGTGTCATAAATAATGGAAAACAACATGATTGAATGAAAGTCAGAAATGAAGAACTAGCAACAACCCCTCTTTCCATCTTGTTGCTATAGAAAGCTCATTGGTGGTGTCCACTTGCATGTCTAGTTAGTGTCACGGTGATAATAGACCAGTTTTTCTTGAAGGCTAATCAAATGGTGCAGAAATAATATTATAGACTCCCTGGCATCCACTGGTACCCTTCAAGGGTAACAGATTTCTTTTGATTGTATAAGGACAGCTAGTGGTACAGAGTCTTCTTTCAATTAAAGTGATTTATAGGGAAACTTGTTAAATTTAACTCAATAAGAGAAACTGAACACCTGTACTCAAGAACTTCTGAAATTAACTCAGAGGCAAATAAACAAGGGTGAGGCAGTTATAGAATAGAATCAATTATAGAATGGAATAAAATTCAAAATACAAAATCAAAATTTGATTTTCTCAACTGTAATGGTATATTGAGGTTAAAGATTAAGGCTCTATTTTCCTTCATTTTGTTTGATTTTGTTGATATATAAATGATGGATTGTTTATCTTGGGGGAGGAAAGAACAACAATCTATTGATCAATTGATTGATCCATTGATAGACAGATATCCCAAGTCTTATATGTACATGTGTTACATGTGTTGGGAGAATAGAATTGTGGGGGCTTAATGTAATTGAGGAAGAAGAATGGTCAAGAGGAACTACCTATCTTTTGGGGAAGGTCGTTAAGGGTGCTGTTTTCTGAATCATGAAATTTTATATAAATATGAGTTATTATTATTATCACTGTCACAGAGATCAATAATCTGGGGACACCAATGGCCTAAAGAAGCACAGAATCAGTGGTTTGAGCCTGGTTTCATTTTTTTAAAGAAATCAGTCTTTTTTCTAACTTCCTTTGGAAGTGGCATTCCTTTTGAGAATGGGATTCTTTATGAGCTTTTAATTGTACAAAGTGGCAAGTGATTATGAGGAGATTCCAAGGGTATTGGTAGTCAACATAATAGGGAGCAAGGATAGTGGTCTTGCCCATCTTTCCCCCAATACCTCCCCACAGATACAGTGCTATATTCTTTAGACAGCATAGATGAGTGCTATATTCTTTAGACCATTTTGTGGATTTTATTACAAAAGTTTCCAACTTGTGAGAAAAGGAATGAAATGTGAGTGTTAATAAGAAAGTTTTGAATGAATAGAATTGAAGGAGAAACATATGCAAAAGCAGTTATTTTCATTTTACTCCTTTAGAGGAGTGAAGTAGAACAATATTTCTGGTGCTGGTGACTAGGTATTAACCATGTTAAAGGAAGTTAGCACTTTCTGGTGGTTGAAAGAATCATTATGTTAAAATTCCAAACCCATAAAAATGACTCCTATCAGTAGGAAGAAGCAGACTTGAGAAAGATCTTAGCCTTTATTTTCTTTGGCCTCTCTTTTCAAATTTTATTCGCTATTCTTTTCCCATAATTAGAAGAAAAAAGTTTGACTAGTCCCATTTTATAGATGACAAAACTGAGATTCAAAAGGTTTTAGAGATTCACAAAGTGACCTTGGGCAGCTAGGTGGCCCAGTGGATAGAGTGCTGGACCTAGAGATAGGAAGACTCAGCTCCCTAAATTCAAATCTGACCTTAAGCACTTGCCAACTGTTTGACCCTGGGCAAGTCATTGAACCTTGTCTGCCTCAGGTTCCTTACCTGTAAAATAACCTGGAGAAGGAAATAGCAAACCATCTTTGTCAAGAAAAACCCAAATGAAACAAAGAATCAGTTGACTGAAAATGACTGAAGGACAACATAGTACTTCTCTCTTGAACTCTAGTCTTACTTCAAAAACTGCCTGCTGAACATCTATGTCTGCATGCCCAATCATGTGGGCATAGATACTCCCTATACCACATTGGAGCCCATTTCTGTATCTTCCCCCCATTTACATAATTATTGCCCTAGTTTGGGCTATTGTTATTTCACCTTCAGACAGGTAATGACCTCCTTGCTTTCAAGATGTCCCTTCTTTAGTGCATTCCCTATTCATTTGTTCAATTCTCATTGATTAACATGGCAAAATTTTGAAGAGATCACTCAAAAACCTTTAGTGACTCTCCATTGCCTTTGAGCATTTGCTGAAGACACCTTCCATGATGAATAAAAGGACTAGACAGTCAATTGATGCCAAAAATATTCAGTTCTTTAAGTTTTTAAATTTTGATCTCTCTAAGTGTTAAAATGTACCCCCATTTTTTCTCTTTCAGAATCCACATCTTCTTATCAAGACTCAGTTTTGATATCAACTCTTCTTCAGTCTTCTCTAATCCCCTCAATTGTTATTTCTTCTCTCTCCTTTAACTTCCTACAGGTTTCTTATTTCTATACACATTATATCCCTATGGTAGAAATTAAGCCCTTTGAAGGAAGGTACTATTTTATTTTTTCTTTGTATCAATAAATGTGTTTGGTACTTCATAGAAAAAAAAAGACACATAATAAATATATAGATTAGAATAAACATTGAACGCTTTATTGTTGAACTGAATTGAATTTGTATGGTCAATGTATATGGTATAGTTGTATTAGTTTGTTTTTTTTTAAAGGAAGGCAGTGTGCTGTAAAGAAAAGAGATTTGAGTGGAATTCAGAAATCCTGGTGGTCTTCATAATTAGTTGTTTGATTTCAGACAAGTTACTTTTCCTGTCTGGGATTTAGTTTATAAAACGAGGGGATTGGGGGATTGAATTGTATCACACTTAAATTTTCTCTGAACTTTCTGGCTGTCTCCATGTCTGTAATTCTCTCTCTCTCTTCATTCCTACCCTCCTGGCTTCCTTCAAGTCTCATCTAAAATCTCTCCATCTTTAAGAAGCTTTTCTTGATCTTAAATGTCAGAGCCTTCTCTCTGAGATTATCTCTAATTCATCATATATATATATATGTATATATATACATACATATACCTTGTTTTTACATAGTTGGTTTCATATTGTTTCTCCCTTCAGACTATGATTTCCTGGAGTGCATTGGCTTTTTTTGTCTTTCTTTGGATCCTGTAGGCTAAACACTATAGCCTCAATACGAACTAGGTTCCATGAAAGCAATATTTCACAAATCAGTTCTAGGCATTTTTTTGAAAGAATCTTGTTTTTTGGGTATGTTTCAAGGTGGATGTGCTGATTGCTGGTGTTCTAGCACATAAATAAGAAACAAGGGTTTCACAAGCTCAAAAAGTTTGAAAATCCCCTATCTATTGGACAGAACAGAAAAGTTATAAGTGCTAAATTTCATAGCTTAGAACTATGCCTATAACTGAATTAAGGATTCAGTCTTCTTCCAGTCATGGGCACAAAGTAAGTTTTGCCTGATTGTGCTTTCATACCCCTTCCTCAGCAGGCAAGGGGCCAATGGCATGCTTACCCTGGGATAGGATGGCATATTTGGACCACCATTAAGTCATGCCTATGATTACAACAAATAACTATGCTAGAAAGATTTCTCTAAAGCAAAATGATTGTGAAAACTCAGGCACTACTTTTTATCTTTGAGGGAGAAGAAAGGGAAGATCTTATAAAATGAAACAAAATGATCTCTTTACTTAAAGTTCATTGCAATAGTATTGGACATAGTCAAAGACTGATATCAAAAATGTGAGCCTGACAAGAATTGGTTGGGAGAGACAAGAGACTGCAAAATTCTATCTTGAGGGGGTGTGCTGTGGATGGGGTCAGAGCTTCCATCATTGCTCTTGGTGCTACTGAAAAGCTAGGGAGAGGAATAAATCTAATTTTTTTTTTAGGTTTTTTTTTCCAAGGCAAATGGGGTTAAGTGGCTTGCCCAAGGCCACACAGCTAGGTAATTATTAAGTGTCTGAGACCAGATTTGAACCCAGGTACTCCTGACTCCAAGGCCGGTGCTTTATCCACTACGCCACCTAGCTGCCCTGAATAAATCTAATTTTGCTTATGTTATTTAGAAGTAAGTAGATTACTGGTAACAATATATTGTAAAATATAGAGGATGTGAGGGACAGCTAGGTCATGTGGTAGATAGTGTCAGGACTAGAATCAAAAAGATTCCTCTTTGTGAATTCAAATATGACCTCAGGAAGTTAATAGCTGTGTGACCCTGGGTAAGTCTTGGAAGCATGTTTGCCTCAGTTTCCTCATCTATAAAATGAACTGGAAAAGAAATGGCAAACCACTCTAGCATCTTTGTCAAGAAAACATAAAGAGTCAGACTTTAGTCAGAGAAAGGACTAAACAACAAACAACAAAAGAGGATGAGATACCATCCTGAGGTATAGATAATGTTAGAGCAGGGTATTCATAGTCTGTACTTCACAATCCATTACATGGGCCAGCAGAGAGATTAGAGGCATGAACATCATATAGGATGTCCTTCACCTTTTTATTTAGTATTTTTATTTTTTCTTAGTCACATATAAAAACAGTTTTTAAGATGAGTTGAGTTCCAAATTCTCTCCTTCCTTCATTCCAGTCTGCACCCAGCCCATTGAGCAAGCAAAACATTTCTGTAACAGTCATGTTGTGAAAGAAAGCATAGATTAAAAAAAGAAACTCAAAAAATAAAGTTTAAAAAGTACATTTTAATCTGTAGTCAGATACCCTCAGTTTTTTCCCTGTAGATAGATAGCATTTTAATTCTTACTTGTCTTGGATCACTATATTGCTGAGAATAGCTAAGTCATTTACAGATGATCACCTTACAATATTGCTGTTACTTTGTACACAGTATATTTCACTTTGCATCAGCTCATGTAAGTCTTTCCAAGTTTTTCTTTCCTGAGAACATCCTGCTCATTGTTCCCCACAGTAGAAATAAGTGTTACATCACAATCACATACAGTTTGTTCAATTGATGGACATCTCTTCAATTTCCAGTTCTCAGATGCTAGAAAAGAGTTGCTATAAATATTTTTGTTCGTATAAGTATTTTTCCCTTTTGTTTTTCATCTCTTTTGGGATACAGACCTGGTAGTGGAATTGCTACTCTATGTATGGTTTCACAGCTCTTTGGGATGTCCTTCACTTCCTTTCTAATTGTAGGAAGTGGTTCACAGGTATTCCTTTCAGAAAAGGTTCCTAGCAGGCCCACACAACATTTATTTGTGGGAAGCAGGCAATGATGGGCCTATAAGATTCCAACTGTAACTTTGAATCATGAGATTTCTAATCCTAAAAAAGGATATTGTGAAGGGGTCACTGAAGAGGGTGCTGGGGATCATCCAGTGCCTCCTCCCAAACCCATTTAACAGATAAAGACTGAGGCCCACAAAAGGTGAAGTAACTTTTAAAAATCATATGGTCAATAAGTGGTAGAGATGAATCTAGAACACTTACTGTTTGACATTTTTTGTTAGGTTGTTTTTAGTCTTGTCTGATTTTTCTTGACTCAATTTAGGGTTTTCTTGTCAAAGATACTGGAATGCTTTGCCATTTTTTTCTTCCAAAGAATTTTACAGATGAAGAAACTGAGATAAACAATGTTAAGTGATTTGCCCAGGGTCACACAGCTAGTGAGCATCTGAAACTGGATTTGAACCAGTTCTCCCAACTCCAGATCTGGTGCTCTCTCCACTAGATCACCCAGCTGCTCCTGACAGTCTGATATTCATATTAGAATTTTAAGTTTGCAAAATGTTTGGCATACAACAGTTAATTTTGAGCCTCACTGTTACCCTGTGAGTTAAGTATTATGCTTTCTTTTGCTCATTTTATAAAGAACTTGAGACTTGGATTAAGTACCTTTGTTCATGATCATAAGTTAAAACAGGAATTGAAGCCATATCTTTCTAACTTCTAGTCTAGCACTTCATTGATTATATCATAATCTCACATTGTATTTAGGATGGTAGAATAATATAGAGTTGAAAGGGACTTTATTTTATTTTTTAAAGATTTTACAATTTCTCCCCAATTTTCCTTCTCTCTCTCTCTCTCTCTCCCTCTCTCTCTCACACACACACACACACACACACACACACACATACACATACATGCACACACACACACACACACACACACACACACACACAGACACACACACACAAAGAAGGCAGTCTGTTAGTCTTTACAATGTTTCCATGGTATACACTGATCTAAGCTGAACATGATGAGAGAGAAATTAGATCCTTAAGGAAAAAAATATGGTATAAGAGATAGAAGAATTACATAATAAGATAATGGTTTTTTCCTAATTTAAAGGTAATAGTTTTTGGTCTTTGTTCAAACTTCATGATTCTTTCTCTGGATACAGATGGTATTCTCCATCGCAGATACCCCAGAATTGTCCTTGATCATTGCACTGATGAGATGAACAAGCTCATCAAGGTTGAACATCACTCCCATGTTGCTATTAGGGTGTACAATGTCTTTCTGGTTCTGTACATCTCGCTCAGAATCAGTTCATGCAAATCCTCCGGGCTTCCCTGAATTCCCACCCCTCCTGGTTTCTAATAGAGCAATAGTGTTCCATGACATACATATACCACAGTTTGTTAAGCCATTCCCCAATTGAAGGACATTTACCCAATTTCCAATTCTTTGCCACCACAAATAGGGTTGTTATGAATATTTTTTGTACTATTGATGTTTTTACTCTTGTTTTCATCATCTCTTCAGAGTATAGACCCAGTAGTAGTATTGCTGGGTCAAAGGGTATGCACATTTTTGTTGCCCTTTGGGTGTAATTACTAATTTCTCTCCAGAAAAGTTGGATGAGTTCACAACTTCACCAACAATATATTAGTGTCTCAGATTTCCCACATCCCTGAAAGGAACTTTAGAGGTATTCTAATGCACCTCTACACCCTCAGTAAAAAATGATGCCCTTACAATATATTTTGTTCAACAACCATTTTTAAGTTATGTCTAAGTTTACCAATTGGGGTTCTCTTATACTGGAGTGATTTACCATTTCTGTCTTCAATGGATTTTATAGATGAGGAAACTGAGGCAAATGGGTTGAGTGACATGCCCAGGGTCAAATAATTAGCATGTGTCTGAGGTCAATTTTAAACTCAGGAAGATGGATCTTTCCAACTCCAGACTTGACATTCTATCCTCTGTGCCAACATTTTTTATCTTCCTTAATGAATTGGGGGAAAAATGACTTAGAACCATAGAAATCTGAGGAAAAATGGTAATATAGTCTAATTAGATTAAGTTTCTGGGTTGGGAGAGACATAAAAAATTCTCTAGAGATTGGCCTTTGGAAGTAGGTCTTGTTTTTTTCAGTAATGAAATAAGAAGCATACTCTTTGACAAGTTACATAAAATTAGAGGACAATGGCTAGTTCTTGGGAATGCAGGATTGGAATTTAAAAATTGCAAATGAAGTACCCAGAAGTTATTAGAGTGAAGTTCCTATAATCCAGAGTGGTCTCTAGAGCCCTGGATTTAGTCAGAAGACCTGGAGTTGTATCTCAGCTCTACTCCTTATCACCTGTCCTACTTAGGCAAGTCACAGGACTTTTGGGTTTTTATTTCTTCTTCTGCACTGGTTGGACTAGATCCGGTGTGACATTGACCTCTTTGGCATCTGTGGAAGCCTGTGGACATTCTTAGAATAATATTTTTAAATAAATGGAAAGTAATATCAGAGGTTAGAGAAAATTAAGATAAAAGACAATATAGATGAAAAATTTTCCCTTTCATGTTTTAGATCCTCTAAAATCTATTTTGAGACATTGATGTTAAGAACCCCTGGACTAGATGACCTCTAAGGTCCTCTCCAGCTCTAAATTCTATGATGTTATGTTCTCTACACATGATAGTTATAAATAGCAGACACGTTTCCCTGAGTTTAATTCTTAAGATCCCAGATCTTATTCTCTGTATAAAATGTTCTTCCTGTTCCCCTCAGATGAGTGTGATCACTTCCTTAAATTACACCAGAACACTTTGTCTAATCTTTTCCTTTGCCCTTGTTGCTTCACATCTTGGAGCTGACTCTCTTGCTTGTGACCATCTTAAACCCACTTTCTATTTGTTCATTCATTTTAGACATGCCTGACTCTCTGTGACTCCATTTGGGATTTTCTTGATAAAGATATGGGAGTCTTCCCATTTCCTTCTCTAGTTCATTTTACAAATGAGGAAACTGAGGTAAAGAGGGTTGTTACTTGACCAGGGTCACAGAGTTAATAAATAACCCAGATTGAATTCAGAATCTCTCTCTCTCTCTCTCTCTCTCTCTCTCTCTCTCTCTCTCTCTCTCTCTCTGTTGGCAGCCCAGCCCAGTGAAAATTATGGACATGTTCTTAGAATGTTTTTAAATGCATAAAATGAAACACATAGGATTGTAAAGGAAACTCATTATATTGGAATATTCATTAAAATATGTTTATAAAATAGTTCATAGATCCTAGTTTAAGAATGCTTATAGGTGTTTAGTGGAAGTCTGTTGAATTAGGTATGTGACTGTTTACTCTCTTGAGAAGCAGATTTTATCCAACCCTCATCTTACTCCTATCCTTCGCTGATTTCTTGGAACCCAATGTTCAGGTCTTGGCCAGTTTGCTCACTGGCCCACAGTTCTTGAAAGCAGCACCAGGGGGCATGTGGTGCTTCCTTTCCATTGGCTCTTTTCAAAGGAGTCGGTGTTTCTAGGTTTGTAATTTAACACTGCATGAAATTAAAAAGGGCCGTGGGGAGCTAACTGAGTGCCTGGTCGGATGAAAGAGAGCAAGGGTGTGGAGGGTTCCACAGTTCCTAAACTGATGCATGGGGCGCTGTGGCAGCAGTGAGTAACACATCTATAAATGGATCATGACAAGGAATAAACATCACATGTTTTTCAGTCTGGACTAATGGGAAGATACTGACACAAGGTGAAATATTCAATGCATCCTCTCATAGTCAGCAAAATGTTGATTTCCCAAGTAAGTAGTAAATGTTGAATCTCTGTGTGTTTAGGGGTTTGATGCATCGGTCAGATGCCATTAGTAGAATGCCTCAGATTCCCCATATGCCTGTACATGCCATCCCAAAGCAGAATAGCATGCATGCAAAGATCTGACAGCTGTGGCCTCTGCAGTAAATCTGCTTCCTAAAGGGCATATTAGGAAAGAACTTTCTGCTTAAATTCGCTTGCCCTCAGAACAACGTGAACAACAAATGTGGCTTACAGGATGGGACAATTTTAACTCAAGTTTATTCCAAGTTCTTCCTTTACATGTGATCTGCAAAATCTAGAGCTCTGAGCCTGGGACTGTAGGTATTTTTTTCAGCATAGGTGTTGTCTCTTCTAAGGTTGGAAGGGAGCAGATGTGAAGCAGCATTTTATTCTCCTTGGTACATGGGGTGAAAATAGAAGGAATAAGTAAGCTATTGCAAGGATATGCAGAGATCTCTTGTACACAAAGATCTATTGCACAGCTCCTGGGGAATTTGAACTGAGATCAAAGATCACTGCTTTTTTTTTTTTTTATTGAAGCTGTGGCCCATTTTAGTTGTGTTGCTCTGTTGCACTACAACTAATAATTTTGACTACTGGAATAAACTTCACAAAATGTGCAGTGACTGTAGGGAGAAATAGGAAGAGGTAGAACCAATCCCAAAACAAAGGAAGTGTACTATTTGTAGCTTCTTATATTATCTAATTATTTTTATTAAATTTTATTAATAATTAATTAATTATTAATTAGCTTAGTTGTTTCAAAATCCTTTACATTTCTCTCCCCTAGGGACAAAGCCTGAGTTGCTCCACAGTAGCTGTGGGTCTATTGTTATGTTCTATCTAATTCTAAGTTTATTTAGTATTAACTGCATGAATTTGAATTCTTTGCTAAAACTATCCTGGTATTCCCTGTTCCAATCAATCATAATATTAAGTCACTTGTTCATAGTACATTAAAAATTATAGTAAAACACTTGTCCCTCCACAGCCCAATGAGGTAGGTAGGAAGTCTTTTTCAATGAGGCAAGTAAGATTCAGGGAAGTTAAAGGACTAGCTCATCTACATTCACTTAGTCATTAATTATGAAAACTGGAAAACCTTAATTTGACTTCAAGACCATTGCTCTTTAACCTGTTATTTTCTCCAGTCTCCCTTTAGTATTCTAGAGGAAACACATTAACATTTGCCTGTTCTATATGGGAAAAGAGATCCCAGAGAGGAGCAATGATAATATTTTGGGTAAGAAAAGGAATAAATAATGTATTATTTTTCCTCTTTTGACATAGTGGATCCATGACATAGTGATCCATGGTAGATTCAAAGTGATCTACCTTCTTCCTCTAATCTTTTTTGCATTATGGTATCGGACAACTTAATGTTCCAATGGAAAATTCAGCAATGTATAGATAACATATGAATTTTAGAAGGAATGATATAGTGTATATAATGGCAAGCTTGCTGCTGGATCCAGAACAAGAGACTTGAGTATGAATTCTATCTCTGATGCTAATTTTTTATGTGATCCTCAATTTCTTTATTGATAAAATGGGCACAATCATACTTGTAGATGCTTAGTGACAGGGATGTTGTGAGGTTCAAATGAAAAAATTTGTATGGAAAGCCCATGTAAACCTTACAAATGCTACATGAGGATCATTATTTTTATTATTATTATTATTATTTATATTGGAACTGTGATTTCATTAGTGTAGAGAATTCCCAGCAAGGGAAACTTCTCCTATAAATGAAGATCAGTACTTCGCTGTAACCGATTGTCTTATAGAGTTGCCTCAGGGACTGAGAGGGTAGGTGACTTGTCCAGAGTCACACATTCCATGAGTTAGTTGAACTTTTGTCTTCTAGGTTCCAACAGTTCTCTACTCACTAGAAAAGAAAGGCAAGATGCACAAATTCAGAGAATCCACCCCAAATGATCACATGGACTATTTGTGCTTAATCTATGGTAGAGCATTCCTGAGCTCATTATTAATCTAGTCAGCCACAGTTTGCTGCACTGTAATTTTACTCTAACATGGGTGATGTCATTTTGGTTCCTCCTAGAGAACAAAGGACAACGACCAACCAAGCCACCTCAACTGGCTGTCTCTCTTTACTGTTATTGTTGTTTTTATAGTCACCCAGTATAATTGTGTGTTGTTATAGCTAGGGAACTTAGATAATGGATGACATTCTCTTTATGAAGAATTCACTTGCAGTTTCTCCCTTCTGCAGGAAAGATTATTATTATTTTGGAGATATATTCCTGTCTAGGGATCCCTCATATTCAAGCAGAACCTAGAAACAATTGCTTCTGCTGATGCTCAGTGGAGTAGTGGGCACTTCTTGTCAAAAAAGCTGCTTGGCTTATATTTTCCAGAGATAGAGATAAAGAGAGAGAGGGGGAGGAAACAACACACAGAAAAAGAGATAGAGTGAGGATGGAAAGAGGGAGGGAGAGACAGAGAGAGATAGAGTGGCTAAGAGAGGGAAGAAAGAAGGGAAGGGGGAGAGAGAGAGAGAGAGAGAGAGAGAGAGAGAGAGAGAGAGAGAGAGAGAGAGAGAGAGAGAGAGAGAGGAGAAAGAGAAGACAGAAGGGGAAGACTGAAGCAGCGAGAGAGATGCTTCTCATATGCCACTAAGAACAGTAGTTTTACTAGTAAATATTGTTGCATAAATTCTGACCATGTGTACAGTATCACTAGAGTCCAAGCCAGGATGTAGACATTGAGGAGGTGATGGTATATCAGTCTAGTATATTTTATTGATGAGTTGATTTTGATGATATTCTTAACAAACTCAAGCACAAAGATTTGTTTGGTCATGACTAAAGCCTTTGAAGTATTTCTCTTCCCAATTCTCTCCTGCTGTGGTCCAAGTAGGGTATATTCATTCTTGGCATAGATTTTCTTAGGAATAATGAAGATAAAATAAGGCATATACATGGAGGGGTACTTGTATAAAGAACATGACTTCCTTGAACTGAAAATGGATGATTTCTGGTAAATGAAGGCTTCAGAAATGTAAGGGGTGGAGGATTCCATGGGCAGGATTTCCCAGGAGGATTAATAATGAAAGTATCGGTTTCCAGTTGTACAACTATCAATACTGCCAAGATTTTCTTCCTGGAGGTTTTCTGCCTGTATGCTCAACACAGTGACATTCTTAATAGATTCTAATTGACTGCAATTTGATTTTAGTCCTTTGGTCCAACTTGAACTTTAGTCCTTTGGTTTTTCAAGGAGATAGAGTGGGGTATATTGAAGCATTTATCAAGTAGCCTACACTGTATCAGGAGGTCATATCACACATAGTTTGCTTGTACCTGTGATTGCATCATATCCTGGGGGAAAGTTTAATGTAAATAGGTATATATGAGCATGTATGTGTATGAATATATATGTACATACATTCATATGTATGGTTGGTGGCAGAGGCAGTTCTTGGACTGAGATCTTTTTGCTTTAGTGGCCAGATGTCTATCCACTATACCTAGCAGACTCTCCTTTATGTGGTATTTTATATGTTTGATCTCATTTTATCTTCATATCTTCCTATGAGATAGATAGTCCAAGAAAGATCCATTTTATAGATTTATAGGATTTTAGACATGAAAGATAACTTAAAGATTCTCCAGTTCAGTGGTTTTTAACCTGAGGTGTGTAATCTGTAGGAAAAAACTGATACCTAAATTTTGATATAATTGGTGTCCTATCTAATCTTATGTCTTTTGCGTTATGTATTTAAAAACATTCTATGGAGTCTGTTGGTTTCATCAGCCTGTCAAAGGGGTCCTTGACTACAAAATAGTTAAAATCTGATCTTGTTCAAGTCTCTCATTTTCTGCATGAGAAAAATGAGGCTAAAAGGAACATGACTAAAGGGAACATTATGAAGGCACATCACAAAGCTGAAATGTAGAAGAAACAGGACCCCCAAACCAAGATCCCCCAACTCCAGATCTTAGTGTATTGTTGCTCTAGTAGAGAGTAGTACATAGCACTCTGGACCACTTTGCTTTTACTGAGCTTCCATCCATATCTTGCCCAAAGAAATCAAGCATGCAACAGGCCAATTTGGACCTTGCTGTGGCAGTGAGCTTCCCTTTTCATGCATAAACCTTCATCTTGAACAACAGCCCCCAGGAACCTGCTCCTTGTTTATGTTCCCATACTGTCAGAATTCAGAGCTTTAATGGTCTCTCTCATTGGGTTAATTTTCATTCTTCAACCAGTGATAGTTAAAAGGTGAAAAAATAGTGAATATCTTATATAGCTTTCTCAGCATAATGATGCCTGAAGAATGAAATCAAGATTAACTTTTTTCAAAGCATGACAAACTTTTTTGTGTAATTAAATAATTTTTTTCCATTTACATGTAAGAACAATTTTAGTACTATTTTTTTTCACATTTTGAGCTCCAAATTCTCTCCCTCTCTTCCCTCCCCACATTGAAAAGGCAAGTAATTTGACATAGTTTATACATATGTATTCATGCAAATGCAACCCTCATTTCCATGCAAGTCATACTGTAAAAGAAAACATAGCTTAAAAAAAACTGAAGAAAAAATAAAGTAAAATAAAGCATCTTCAATCTGCATTTAGGCTCTACCAGTTCTTTCTTTAGGGATGGACATCTTTCAGTATGGCAGTCTTTAGAACAAGGAGGTGCTCAAGCATCCTCTCGGATTGTAGGTGACTGTGGGGAAGACTTCCTTCACCAGCAGTCATCAAAGTTGTAAGGGGTCCCTTTCTGATATTTTTCAGTGCCTTATGAAGAAGCAGCAGTGGCAGAGGGGAAGGAAAGATGAACCCAGGTTCAATTTCTGTCTTAGATTCATACTGACTATGTGATTCTGATTAAGCTACTACTTATCTTGGCTCTCTGGGTAACATTTTTATTATTTCTTGTTGTTTTTTAACAGTCCCTATCCTATTCCGAAATTTAAATTAGAATAGTCCTCGAGACACAAGTGAGGATTATCTTCTCTAATTACCCAAAAGGAATCCCATTTCACAATCTATTTTTTATATGTGAATAAAAATCCCTGAGTTTTAAATCATTCCACTTATCAGCAATCTATTAAGTATCCCTGATTTGGTTGGATGCTGATGGTGCAAATTTTCCTGTTGAAGTTCACTTTGATTATTAGAGTTGAGGTGATGTTATGTCCTAGGAAAACTGGAGCTTCAGTTTTTTGTTGTTTCTGCCTTGATTTATTTATGAACTGTCTCCCAAAAATAACTTGTGAAAACTAAGAGATCCTTTTTTTTCCTTTTGCAGAGCCTGACTTGAAGACCTAAGGAAAAAAAGAATGAATTCCAATGAATGTAGACTACTAAAATATTTTATATATTTGTATGAAGATTATGAGCTTCCTGAATACCAGAGACTCCAGAAGAAAATTCTATTTATACATTTATAACTTCTCTTTCCTGTTGGCTGTCATTCTTTATTTAAAATATACTGATGGCACCTGCAGAGAAAAACATCCAGATAAGACCTGTTGGGGGGGGTGTTTTAAGTCAAGTTATGATCTGATGAATGGAAACCCAGAATATTAAATCACATTCATTCTCATTGGAAATCATATCAACCATTTCCCATGATATTTTATCAATATTTAAAAGGAATAAAATGAATATTAGTTCTCCCACCTGTATAGTTACATCAATAAAACTTTTTATGAGCTAAAATAAATGTCAAATAAATGTAGAATGTGAATTAAGACCCAGTTAATCTGGTATACTGCTATGTTGACATACTTCTCAGGTTGAAATACTGGGATAGAAATGTTAGAAAATAGACAACTGATCACATTTTTGCATTAACCAAGTGGGCCCCATTTGGCTCCCTGAAGACCAGACAAAAATGTTAACATTGGCCTGAGGAGCTGAATATTCAGATGACAGCTTTTTTAAAAGGAAAGATATTTAGAATGAGAATGGGATAATGATTTATTAACAATCATAGATCTAAGATTAGATCTTAGAGGTTACCTGGGATAACCTATTTCATTTTACAGATGAGGAAACCAAGGGCATGAGAAATTATGAGACAAAGATCACACAGCTATCAGGGGGGCCAGAGTTGGGATCTGAACCTATATCCTCTATTCCCAAATCTAGTTTTCTTTGCACTGCAACACTGTTAGAACAATTCAACTTGTCTTTAAGTAGTAGTTCATAAAATTGGAAATCCTTATGTGGATGACTGATTAATACTGAGTGGTCCAGACTTGCCCAAATTCTAAGTGGTTACTCAATGGTAACTGGACAAGCAGTTAGGTCTTACAGATTTACTAGTTTATGTACTCTAATTGGACAAAATGTTGCTATCACTGAAAATTTAAGGTATACTGCAGTTGGTTAGTGGTTGTTATATAACTTGGAAATAAAAGTATACACTTCTTTATATAGCCTGCTTCCAATTATAAAGGACTATGGTGTGATATCCATGTAGGTATATATGTGTTCACATTGGCCTGTCTAGATTTGACTTTCAATGAGGCTTGAATATATATCTCTAGTATCTCTCCCACCTACCCTTCTGCAGGGGAGACTTTAATGCTTGCCAAGGAGGAGAAGCAGGAGATCAGGATCAGAGACTGGTCACTGTGCTTACCTCAGAAAAAGGGTACGGGACTACAATTAAGTCTATCCACATTTCCCCATGCCTTTAAGAATTTAAGTTTGGGTAAAACAATTTCTAGCTTTAAACTGAGCTCCTAATCACAAATCCTGAACAGGGAAGTGATGTCCCAAACTATATAATCCATGATTTGAAAGAATACATATAGCAAAAAGCAAATAAACCCCACTTATTCAAGCTAATAACAAATAGAAATCAGAGAAGGTATACAAATAAGAATATACCAGACAGGACATAAAATTAATGAGTTCTTCCATTGGGAGAGCTATATCTCAGAACATCCAAGAGTACCAGATTTATACAAAATTCCCCATAGCAAGTCTCTATGGCAGAAATCTGGGAATAGGAGCATGATTGAAGTGTGGTTCATTCCCAGAGTTTTTCTCTCCCTTTAAAGAGGATGAATTGAATCTGGAACTATATGTCTTCTTTCTCTTTCTTTCTCAGTTTTTGTCAAGTCTGCCCCTCATGTAGGCATGGGTATCAAATAATCTGTCTCCACTAATGAGGAAAGTCTTATACAAATGATCTTTGAGCTGCAGGTTACACAATAAATCATGGAATCCCCAAAAATAAAAATGGAAAGTGCAAATATTGAGGAAATTTATATTTCCTTAAGATAAGACACTGTGAGGGGCAGCTAGGTGGCACAGTGGATAGAGCACTGGCCCTGAAGTCAGGAAGACCTGAGTTTAAATCCAGCCTCAGACACTTAATAATTACCTAGCTGTATGACCTTGGGCAAGTCACTTAATCCCATTGCCTTACAAAAACAAAAAGATAAGACATGGTGTAAGACTACATAATTATTATTATTAATAATAGTATTCTAAACAAAAAAACAAAGAAATACCCATCAGCAATTATAAGCCCCTGCCATTGTCAGGACAAAGAACAGTCAATGTCAAGATGATTTAATATATAGATCCCGACCTCAAGGGTTTATAATCTAGTAGATGATTATTTGTGACTCCCTCAAAGCCTGACTACCTCCCTGGTAGGGGGAAGGAAAATTTCCCATGTTGTGAGGAGGTTTCAATGGATGAAGCTCTCGGGAAATTTAATAAATTATCTTGTCTGTTCCACATTACATATGGGAGTGTATCACCTTTCTTGGGATAAACAGTTGTGAATTTGGATGTTACTACTCTTTGTTTTCAAATTCTATGTGATTTTAAAAAATTAATGTGAGCTTTTAGGAGGAGTCTAACATGTATATAACTCAGTCACTTCATACTTTGCTTTAGCTACAATAACCAGTTTCCAAAGATGGAAAGAATAATATTGTATAGAGTGTCTCTAGATATTTCTCTTATAAATCCATCAATCAAATAATTAATCAGCAGGAATCATTAAATACCTACTATATTTGAGGCATTGTGCTAGGTACTAGGGATATAGATGGCATATATTGAGTTATAGATGGTATAAAGAGTGAAACAATCCTTATTTTTTTACATAAATTCAATTCTTATTTTCAATATCAGACTTTAAGCTAACTATAAATGTTAAATTTTTCTCCATGGACTCTGGTACATATTAAGGTTAATGAAACAATATTTTCATCTTCAATCTCATCAGAACTAAGACTGCAACAGCTTTTATTTCTATTGACTAGTCCCACAAAGAAACCTCATTATCATTTAAAAAAAAAGTTTATATGTCATGTTTTAGTCATGTTAGTTAATTATCATAATAATATCAAGGAGCACTAGCCCGAGTTTATATTATTTAATTGTATTGAAGAATTATATTCTTCATTATATTCAATTGGATTCTTCACTTATTATGCATGTTTAATTTAGGAACTGGATTTTGGTTTAAAGTTATTTAAAAGAATCTCCATCTGTTAACGTAAGTGGCTAAGTCAGATTTAAAATATGATACTAACCAGTTATTATGATAAATCAAATGGATTTTGTGAGTTGTCTATGCAATATTTATGTGTTTTATTTGATTTTCATTTAACAATGAAAGGAAAAGATACATCAAATCTTATCAGAGGAATCATATTGAGCTCACATTTCACTCTAAAATGGCTTCTGAAAAATGCATATGCAACATGGTGAATTTTTATCTCTATTATCCACAAGTATTTAGCCAGTTACAATGAAGGGCTTGGGAAAGTAGAGGAATAGACCCAAAGTACAAGTGACTGATATGAGAACAAGTAAAAGAGAAATCAGAAATGTTTCTGGTTTTAGAAAGTACAACATTGGATATTATTTCATATCCCATTTAAAATTATTTTGAACCATAACACCAGATTCTTTGCTCAACAATGCACCTTATGATGTTTTTCAAATAACATATATATATATATATATATATATATATATTAAAATAAAAGTTTTCCTTAAAAAAAGAAAGATGAGAGCCAGATTAAACTCCATATTATGATAATGAACAGAGGAAGAAGGTTCATTGTTGTATAATAGCAAGGAAGGATTGGAAAGACTTCTATGTAAAGTTAAAAAAATTAAATTTAAAACTAGGAATGCTCAAGGCTCAGCAGCACTACCTCAATGACTATTTAGTATTTTAAAAATTTCCTTATTAGAAAATGCCTTTAATATTCCATGTGTGGCTATCTAGTGCTAAGAAACATATTAGATGGCCCAATGACTTGATGATGTAGTGGTTAGGAAGACCTGAGGTAAATCTTGCCTTGTCTATAGGCAAGTTCTTTAACTTCTTTTTGTCTCATTTTCTCAAAGTTTTCATGAAGAACAAATAGGGTAATCTTTTAAAACATTTTGAAACCTTAAAATACTATATAAATATTAGTTAATGTTATTGTTGTTATTTTGATGTATTTACTTCATTCAACACAATGGGTAGGTAGCTATGACAATAAGTATTCATACATAGCTTTCATTTTTAATTACTATCTTCAAACAGTTGAAAAGAGCATTCATGCATTTCATTCATGTCTTTTTTAGTGAAGTTATTGGTACACATGGCCATCTTGTACAAGTCAATTGAGAAAATCTGGAGTTAGAAAATGATGAATTTGAACTGCATGTCTTTGAATGGTCCTTTCATCTTTAGATCTATGATGACATGAAAGATATATCTCACACTTCCTGGAATCTCCTAGCCTTGAATTCCTTCCCTACAAGATTAGGGATAGATCTTTAAACATAAAGAGTATCTGATTAATTTGGATTTAGAGGAAATACAGAATGTTCAATAAAAACTGATTCTCTTAAATGCCAGATTGTGTTATAGAAATGCTTTGCTATGTAGCTTTATATAGAAACTGCATTTAAGTTGGTAATTGGTGCTTTACAGAGATTTTCCCCTGATGTCAAATGTATGAAATTAGCATGGACCAAAAAAAAGCTCTTTACCATACAGGAAATTTACAATGCCTCCTTCTTTCTTCTGATGGATAGAATATATAGTTATATGCCATTTGGGAACCAATATTGCATATTTGCCTTCATTATGAATCATCTGTGCACCTTGAGAGAAGAGAAAGCTGCTTCTCCTCAGAATGGAAAATGATTTTTTTCTCTAAGGAAATGACTCAACTTGTCTAAATTCTTTACTAAAGTCATCCTGCTGTCTAAATAAATGCATACCCATCATAAAAAAATTTAGTGATAGAATCAGATAATAATCACGACAATGTTTTTACCTAAAGGTTTTTGTCAGAGTAAGAAAAAATACTTCACTTACTATCTCAAGACCTAAGATACTTTCAGCTTCAAGTCCACAAATACCATATGAACTCCTTTATCACTATTCATTCATGATTTTTTTATTAAAACAAATTGGTAGTATCATTGAATAGAGGGAATGTGAAATATCAAGTAATGAAATTCTTTTAAAAATTATTTTTACTCTTTCTACTCTCCAGTTGCTCCATTGTAGATTCAGGACAATTTCTTTCCTTCATCTGAAAGCCCAAACAATATAATTTTGAGTTTTTACTATTCTCTTTTAAATTCATCCCAGTTAGAAAGTCATTGAGAGGATTGCCAGCAGTGACTATGAGTTTTCTATTATGTCCTCTGTCAATTACCAAATTTTGATCTTAGTTCAGTCCCTGGTACCCTAGATTTCGGATCACAAAATAACCTTCACTGATGTCCTCAATAAACAGACACATTTGGTTCCTGAAAGGTATAGAAAAGTAAGTACCTTTAGGACTTTCCATCATTTTATCACCTTTTCCTAGTCACAAAAAAACCCTGTAAGAATGAAATACAACTCAATACAATGGACATTGATACAAGGCAGGCATTATGTTAGGTATTAGGGAAAAAGACAGAAAAGAACAGTGTTCTCAAGCAGATTGATTACATTCTAATTGGGGGAGAGGAGATGTATGCAAATAAGTACAATAAGATGAGTGCCAGATACTACCAGAATTTTGAGGAGACAGAATTCACTCTCCCTTGGGGTGAGTCAGGTCAGGCACCATACATAGCTAGAAGTGAGAAGAACCTGACTATGTGGACTTTAGAATCCAGTCTCCCTCATCATGCCTATAGCTCCTTGTAGACTTGATTGCCTTTTCCCAACTTCTCCTCCTCCCTCCTCTTCTCCTTACTTTGGGTTCTCATCTTAGTCAGGTTCTTGATTGACTTTATTTTTCTCAACTTGACAAACACTAGCAAACATGGGTCCTTGCATATATTGAGAATATCAGAAAAATTATATAAGAAATTGAATTTCTATTACATAAACTCATTTTTAAAACAATATTTAATAATCAAACATTGATTTCAAAGATTTCTTACACTCTATGCCTCTCTTAATTTCCTTTTCTTTTCCTTGCATTAAAAAATTCTTCAATTACACTTTTATTTTTCCCCTTTCTATGACATTACTATCTTTAATAGCTTTCTACCTACCAAAATCACTCTACAACCAAAAAAATTTATCCTTTTAAAAAATAAATGCATATAGTCAAGTAGGACATATCTATTTGCTAACCAAATCTAAAAATGAATGTTTCATTATGTACCCTGACTTGATCTCCTCTATTTTGAGGTGGGTAGTATGCTTCATCATCAGTCCTCTGGAATCATCATTGCTCATTGAAGTGACCAGAGTTTTGAAGTATTAAGGTTACTTTTCTTCATTTATTATATGAATTGTTTTCCTTGTTCTTTTCATGGTAACAAATGAAAATCCAAGAGACAGAGTTAATTAAAAATCAGTTTATTAAAATTTAGCTAAAAATCAATAAATTTATGATCGTTGGCCTATCTTGACAACCAACAATACTTCATGGAGATGCTAAATGCCTTAATATATTTTTAGAAAAGAGGACACCTCTGACTGGTGAAAATCATCTCTGATTGGTGAACATTTAATGGGACTTTAGAATGATGAGTTGGGCTGAAAGAATTCATTTCCTCCTGTTGAGGCAGGACTTGATCTATGAGACTCAATCACTTCCAGAAATCTGAACAAGGGAAGTCGATTGGAAAATGAATTCTGGTGGATTCTCTCCTTTATGAGCTGTTACTCCAAACTCTAATGGGTGTGTGTGTGTGTGTGTGTGTGTGTGTGTGTGTGTGTGTGTCTGTGTCTGTGTCTGTGTCTGTGTCTGTGTCTGTGTGTGTGTAAGGGCATATAACACTTTGAAACTAGAATTCACCTAGATTAGATTCTGTTTACAATCTAAACAGAAATAAGGTCTCTTAGTTGAGGTGAGGTCATGCCTAAGCCAAGGATCATAGTCCCAGAGGATTTGGGCAATCTCATCTATCAGAAATGTTCTTCAGAGACTGACTGAATTACAGGGATAGTCCCTGAATGAGGAAATAAGGAGAAAAAGTTTTAATCCTAATTTAATAATTGATAATTAATATAGAAAATAACAATTTCTCTCATCACTTCAGTCTTTATATGCTCATAAAAATATATGAGTCAATCTCATCATTTTTTTCTTGCATCATAATCCACTACATTTATAATCCATAATCTTTTGTCCATTCCCCAATTTATGGGTACCCTCTTAATTTCCAGATGTTGCTATAAATATTTTTGCAAATATGCTTTTTTCCTTTTTTTTAATATTTTTGTGGCATATTTTGGTAATAGTATTGTTTGGTTTAATGACTTTTTTAGATGTAGTTCTAAATTGCTTTCCAGAATGACTGGACAAGTTCTTATCTCCACCAACAGTGAGACTTTCTTCCCACTATAGGAAATCTTCTCCACCATTGTAATTTTTGGTTTTTTTAATCATCTTAACCAATTGCATAAGTATGAGAAACTTTAGAATTATTTTAATTTTTATTTCTCTATTAGTGATTTGGAGCATTTTTCCAGATAGTTGTTCATCTCTGAGATTTATTTTTTTGAGAATTGCCATTCATATCCTTGTTAATTTATCTATTGGGAAATAATTCTTGTTCAAATGAATATTTGGATATCATATCATAAATAAATTTGCTATAAGGATGCTTTCCCAGTAACTGTTTTTCTTCTAAATTTAACTGTATTAAATTTGTTTGTGTAACAGCTTTTCAATTTTATGTAGTCAAAATTGTACATATATCCTTTGATCCTCTCAGTCTCTTGTTTGACCAGGAGCTCTTTCTCATCTCCTTCCCTGCTCTTCAAATTTGTTTATAATGTGACCTTTTATAACTAGGTCATGTTTCCATTTGGAGCTTATGGTGATATATGATATAAAATGTCTAAGTCTAATTCCTCCCAGTGTTCTTTGTAGTTTTCAGTCCATCAGTTGTTAGTATTATAGCATTCTACACTGCTCTAAATGCTGAGAAACAAGAAAGGCAAAGGACATTCTCAGCTCTTAAGGAATTCTGTCTAATGTGGAAGACAGCATGCAAACAACTACCTCCAAACAAGATATGCAGTATAAATTAGAAATCATCTATAGAGGAAAGGCACTAGCATTAAGGAGAATAAGAAAAAAATTCCAGAAGGTGGAATTTTTTTTCTGGAACTTGAAGAAAGTTCAAGGAAACAAGAGGGTAGAGATGAGGAGAATAAGTATTCCATGCTAATAAAAAAAATTCTGGAGTTGGAAGGTAGGAAAACACCAAAGATTAAAATGGGAGCAATTGGAGGGAGTTTCATATTTTTGCTATCAAACTTTTGACTTGTTAACCTGAACTCACAATGACTTTTCTGGAGGGACCCTTTCTCAGAACCTTCAGACTCAGGTTCCACTTCTCTTTTTTTTTGCATTTCTTGATCATTATCCTGTCTGATTTTCTTTTTTATATATTTGCTGGAGTATATAGGGGAAGGTTTAACTGACTATTTGACCTCGGTTAACCTTGATCATTTCTGTCACTCTGAGGTATCTTATTTTGACTTATATATCTCCTTCGTGTGATTTAAAACAGATATTAAAAAGGCATACTCCTTTGAGCACCATAAGCTGTGTTGTCTTTTCTGTGAAAATCTCTAAGTCCCCAAAGCAGCTGCAACAGACTGAGATAGATTTACTCTTGGATGTACTCTGTGTCCTCCCTTCCCAGCTGTACAAGACCCAGCTAGGAACTACCCAAGTTTTTTAGGGACACTCAGACATCTGCCCTCCCAGAGTTACATAAGTCAGAATGATAGACATAAATGAGAAAGCTGGGATGGTTCTAGGCAGGCTGTTCTAAACTTCTCAGAGTTGTCACTTCCTCACTCATCTCTTGCTCTATAATTCTCATGAGGATTGATTTGGTCTTACTAAGACATACTTGAAGGTACTAAAAAGCTGACAAACCCTATTCTTCAGTTCGACTGGATTTAGAGTTCTTATCCTCATTTCTGGTACGCAGCACCAGCTGAACCCATGTATAGACAACTAGGTAGTACAATGAATAGAATGCCAAGCCTGGGGTCAGGAAGACTTCTCTTCCTGAGTTCAAATCCATTCTCAAAAACATAACTAGCTGTGTGACACTGGGCTAATCACTTAAGTTTCAGTTTCCTCATCTGTAAAATGAGCTGGAGAACAAAATGGCAAACAACACCAGCAAAAACACCCTAAATAGAATAGTGAAAATTTGGATATGACTGAAAACAACTGAACACCAACAAAAGCCCCAGATGAGTCCACATGAACTAGTTTGTTGCTAACAGAGAGAATTGGGATCAGATATAGTAAAAAGTCAAAGAGGACTACAAGACTTGAACTTACATGTCTGAGAAAGTGAATTAAAATGAAGACTTTAGGAACAGTTTTTTAAAATGATGAATTTGGCTTGGAGTACATTGAATTTGAGGTGTTAGTGTAATAAATAAACACAACAATTCAACAGACAGTTTGTTTCAAGTGACAGATTCAAACTCAAACAAGGGAGAGGAACAAAGTTAGTTTTGGAATTTATCTGCATAATTGATCATAATTGAAACCCTGAGAAGTTGAAAAAGCATCAAAAGAGACAATATTTGGAGAGAAGGCCAAAGACAGACCATTGGGGAACACCCAAATTTAAGAGGGTAGAAGGCACCTAAGTACCACAATAGACAGTGTGCTGTACTTGGGTTCAGGAAGATCTAAACTCAAATGTGGTCTTAACACTTACTAACTGTGAGACCCTGGATAATTCAATTAAATACTATATATGTCAGTTTCTTCACCTATAAAATGGAAACAATCATGCGTCTATCTCCCAGGGTTGTTGGGAGCATAAAGTGAGAAATTTGTAAAATGCTTTGAAAATCTAAAAGCATTACAGAAATGTTGCTTATTGTTCTTTTTCCTTATTTTTACTATTAAGGAAGAGGAAGAACCAGACAAAGAAACATAGAAGTTTTGGTCATAATGTTAGCGGTGGTATTAGAGTTCAATATTTTGAATGTTAAGAGAGAAAGGGTTATTTTGAAGACGACAAGTTTTAAGGTTAATGCTGCAGAGAAGTTAAGAAAAATGAAACTAGAATTAAATTCATTAAAACAGTGATTGCTGAGAAGTTATCTTGGTTTTGGTATAAGAAAAAAAAATTTCTTTACAACCAGAACTGTTGGAAAGTGGAATAGGTAATTTTAGGAAGAGAATAGATTTCAGAGATGTTACATTTGGGATTTTTGTTCAGAAATGGTTTAGATTAGATGAAAACTAACAATTTTTTTTGTTGTTTGGTTATTTTCAATTGAGTCCAACACTTTGTGATCCTATTAGGGGTTTCCTTGGCAATTGGAAATGTTTTGCTATTTTCTTCTTCAGTCATTTTATGGATGAGTAACTGAAGCAAGGAGGATTGTGTTTACTGATTTTTCTTAAGTGACTTGCACAGGATCATACAACTACTAAGTATCTGAGACTAAATTTGAACTCAGGTCTTCCTGACTGCAGGCCCAGGGTACTATACTTCATCATTACCATTATCATTATCATTAAACCATAAACCAAATTTGTTTACAAAATTAGAGAATCATTTTTGCTCCAGAAATAATAAAAACTAGTGGTGCATTTGATAGAGCTCTGGTCTGGAGTCAGGAAGACCTGAGTTCAAATGTGACCTTAGACACTTACTAGCTGTGCAATCATTTAATCCTCCACCAGATGTTTTCTCATCTATAAAATGAGCTGGAGAAGGAAATGGCGAACCATTCCAGTATCTTTGCAAAGAAAACCCCAAATGGAATCATAAAGAGTAGGACAAGATTGAAACTATCAAACAACAAACAACAATTTATATAAACCTTTAAGATATTCAAAGTATTTTATAATACAGTAACATTACATTACATACACATTTATTTATATGATTATGAAACAATCTGTAACTCTCAGGACTGTTTACTTTCTATCCCAGAAAGTAAATAAGATGTGATCTGTGACTTTGGGGACCTAGCACTTGAGGCAGCGTATGTGTTATTCTTCCAAATTCTGAATATCATGATGGTGATAATTGAAATTTATATAGTGCTTTGAGATTTTTAAAGTATTGTTCAAACACGTTTGAGCCACATATCAACTCTATGTCATTATTACTAGTATTATTATTCCCATTCTTGAGATATAATGTTATTATCATTCCCATTCTAGAGGTGAGAAAACTGAGCCTCAGAGAGGCTAAATTTCTTTTCCTGACAGAAGTTAACCTTCCTAACTCTGAGTAGTACACACCATTCACAATTCAAGCTCAGAAGTTGATCCCCTACACCATAAAACTGAAATTCATTCCCTATCTTCTGTTCCAAGTTATTATCAAATTCAAAAATGAACATAAAGGACTCACACATGGTAAAGTGCTCTATAATCCAGTCGCCTACTGGTTGGGGATCCTTGCCCTTAAGAGTAGTATATTCCTTTTGGTCTTTTAAATAGTTTATGGTTGTATCTGTTTCCTGATTTTTTTTAATTCTTTCCCAACATATTTCTCTTAATGGCAACGGAGGGAAAATTAACTCTACCCAGTATACACTGAATCACAGTGTCTCATTAATTGGATCCCTTGCCACAGATAGACCAAAATGCCTACTGCTTTAATTTCCTAGGAGATCTTGCTTCTACCACAGATTGCCGGGTTATCTTCATTGGGCAAACAGAGTCATCCTGGATTAATTAGTTCTCTTTTGGCTCAGAAAAGAAAGATAGAGCCTATTGCTGGCTAGGAAATTAACAATGGGAATTCAGAGCATGGTCATTGTGAATTCCAATGGCCACAGAATACTCATCTTCAGTTCTTTTTCGTTCTAAGGCTAGATAGTCCTCATAATTATCTGTGATAGGTACATTAAACAAGACCTATCTCTGAATGCATTACTTTTTATGGCTTTCTCAATAATTAATTTATGGACAAGAAAACAGATTATTTGCAATCAGCAATTAGAAAAACATGTGACATCACTTTTTTTTTACCAGAGCATGATTAAATAACAGTCCTTAGTCCTTGGGACTAAGAGCTTTGGTTGCTCACCAATCAAAGTGAATAAGTAGGAAGTAACCTGTAGCTTTGGGGATGCAAATTTGAGGCTTCCAGGGAAGTGAGGGATACATTTTATCTGGGAGAAATGTACTGCATTTCTTGGCAAGACTTTATAACTATTGGGCTTTAAAATAGCCCAACAGGAGCTCATTCCTAGTCTTGCAATTTTATTTGCTTGAATAAAGACTAAAGGTAAGGAAACAATAGTGGAAGAGATGAGGAAGGTGAGGAGGGAATAGATCCTACCAGACAAATAAAGGATGGGAGGTTATTAAAGTCAGACAGGGATCTCCCAATACAAGCAAAATAGTTCAGAATATTTCCTGCCTCTCAGAATCACTCATCAAAATTCTGCTGTTTCAATGTTTGTTTATCTCAGGGATGAAAATGTATCTGCCACATGCACAACTGAGCACTCATCATCTATTTCTTCTGAAGAGAATAAGGAAGCACAAAAGCATCCAAGCTATTTTTCTGAAGCCAAATGAGGCCTAGTAGATAATCTGGGTCAACCTAACCTTCTAAATGTCACATAACCTGGCCGGACATGTGACTGGGAGCCACTACGGACTGGGCGCATCCCCCTCTGCATACAAATGACTCAGCCAGCCACAAAAGCAGGCAAGAGCTTACTTCTCTACTTGGTCTTGCTGAGGGGTGAAGGAAGTATAGTCCCACAAAAGATAAATGCAATCTATTATCTGATAATTATCTTATTTATTTCGAAGTGAAATTGAGATGTTGATTTGTTTTCGATTGGATAATTAAATGCTAATTTTAATTTCTTAAAATCATGTCTTGAGAGTGAGAAGGTACCAAGAAGTTATCATTCTGCTCCCTTTCATTCTATAGGTGAGAAACTGAAGTTGTCCTGTGGGGTATTCTTTCTATTGTACTAAATATTGATCCTCTTTAAGGGGCTTGACATCATGTTGTATTTTCAATTTGCAGAAGCTCAAGTTATATCAATACCAAATTGAAAAAATTTAAAAATTTTCACTGGACAACCCAGATTTTCTGTTCTGTATCTATTGACATTTATAGGTATTTAAAGTTTTCAAAACCCCTGACACTAATTATCCCATTTGATCCTCACAATAATCCTATGAGAGAGATGTTATTGCTAAACACATCCTAAAGATGAAGAAACTGAGGCTCAGAGAAACTATTCTGTTTGTCAGTGTTAAAACTTATTAGAAGCAGTATTCAAAAATTCTTCTATCTCCCAACTCCAAGAAGTACCAAATGTCTGGACTGGCAAATTTTGTTTCCATCAAATTAGCTGTTAAACTAACTGCATCTATTGGTTGTTTTTGGCATAGTAAGGTTTATTCATGCCAACACTCTCAGCCAGTTCAATAAAAATTATTGTTAAATTAAATGAAACATTCTGTTAAATCTATATTCTAGTGCTATGGGAAGATAACATCTGGATAAATGCCTGAATTGATTTTTGTGCTCTAGAAGAAAAAATACTGTACTGGGAAGTATCAAGATTCTGATGTTGTTGTTCAGTCGTTCAGGTTGTGTGTGACTTTCCATGACCCAGACTGGATATTTTGCTGGGAGAAGCAAAGAAATGGAATGGTTAGCCATTTCCTTTTCCAGTAGAGAAAACTGAGGTAAACTTAGTTAAGTGACTGACCCAGGGTCATACAACTACTCAGTGTCTGAGGACAGATTTGAACTTAAGATAATGAGACTTCATGACTTATGGCTGCACTTAGAGACCCAGGTGCAAATCTTAGCTCTGGTACTAAGGTGTGACCTTGAGCAAATCACTTAACTTCCTTGAGTCTTAATATACTCATCTCTAAAAAGAGGAGGCTGATTAAATCCATGTGTATCTGTGTATTCTGCTAGTTTGTAATCCAATGAAATTACTTGGCAAAGATCATATAGCCAGAATTCATGGCAAAGCTAGTCCTAGAGCATATCTCCTGACTTAGCGCTCAGGGCTCTTTCTCTAGAACAGTGGTTTCTAAAGTTCTGGACAATAACCCTAAGGAATTGTGATTAACCAGTTAGAGATTGGGACCATAAATTGGTCTCCCATCCTCCCCAAAATAGCAAATCTTGGAGTTTATCTCCATCACTACCACACCCACACTTATCTCCCTAAACTCCCAGACCTGATGCCTTCCTTCACCATGTAAGTTTCCAACATCCTCCAACTTCTGAGTTTTGTATCAGCCTCTCAGGACAATTTAAAACCAAGCACCCAGACACTCACAACAGCAGAATTTGTGTACCACCAGGAAAATTTTCATTCCCTCCTAGTGTCTTTAGAAGAAAATCTGATTATAACAGGCAACTCTGAAACTTTACTCTGTGCTGGGACAGTCTGTAACATTTACTAAGTATTAACTCTGTGGTAAGCATGGGGCTATTAAAAAAAAACCCAAACCCCACAATTCCTGACCCTGAGTAGCTCACATTCAGATGAAGATGAAATGGAAATAATCATGACCCTAGAAAACATATTTGGAATGCAGATGGAATGTAATCTTGACTGAAAGGGTTGGGGTGAGAGATGAGAGCAACAAGAAAGAAAGCCTTCCTGCAGAAGGTAGACCATGACTTCAAATAAAAGTTCCTTCCCTAGCCCCCATTTTCATTTTGGAAATGAAAGAGTGAATCACAATATGAATAGGAATGGATAGGTCGTGATATGCCTCAAAAAAATCTCATTGCATTATCTTTCTCCAAATAAAATATTATTTCATCTTTATTTTGTTCCTTTTCATTGTTTTTACTTTAAGTTTTATAATGTAGACAACATTACTATATGTCTACAATTATAAATAAGCAAATATACAAGGTGTCTCCAAAATCTTTGTGCTTGTTTAATATAGGTTTAAATATAGCTCTGTATAAGCTATAAAATAAATATAAAGCTTAAATATAAGCTTAAATATAAAATATTGCTATTACTGTGTACAATTATCTCCTGCTGGCCTTACCAGGTTTTTCTGATATGATTGCCTCTGTCATTCCTTATAACACAAAGTATTCCATCACAATCATAGACTAAAAATGTTCAGCCATTCCTCAACTGATGGGCATTCCCTTAATTTCCAATTATTTGCCATGAAAAGAACTCTACAAATATTTTTGTATACCTAGTTTTCCTCCCCTTTCTTTTGATCTCTTTGGGATCAAAACTTAGTAGTGGCATTGCTGGGTCAAAGGATATACATGGTTTTATAGCCCTTTGAACATACTCTCCAGAGTGTCTGGAACACTTTTCAACTCCATCAATTCATTAGTATACTTATTTTCCCTCATGTACATCATCATTTTTTCATTTCTGATAGATGTGAGGTGATACCTCAGAATTGTGCTAATTTATATTTCTTTAATCAATAGAATTTTGTTTTTTTCATATAGCTTTGATTTCATCTTCTGAAAACTGCCTGTTAATTTCCCTTGACAATGTATCGATTGGAGAATGCCTTTTATTTTTATGTTTGAGAAAAAAGGCCTTTATAAAAGAATTTTGCTGTTAAAATTGATATTACTTCATTGTCTATGGTATTTTTAGAAAAATTAAATTTTTCTGAGTATCGCTTTTAATTACATCTTTTACCTGAAACATATTAACAGATTCTGCTTCATCTCCCTATTTTAACTCCCAGTGTGTCTTTCTGTTTCAAATAGGTCTATTATAAACAACTATTGTTGGATTCTGATTTCTAATTTATTTTGTCACCTGCTTCTGTTTTATGGGTGAACCCATTTCATTCACATTCACAGTTATGATAACAAACTGTGTGTTTTCCCTCATCTTATTCGCTTCTGTTTCTTCTTCTTCTTTCTCCTTTTTGTCTTGTCCCTCCTGAAAAGTCTGTTGCTTCTGACCATTGCTTCCCTTAATCTGTCTTCCCTTCAATTGAGGGTGTGTGTGTGTGTGTGTGTGTGTGTGTACACGTGTGCCGGTATTCTTCTTTCTTTGAAGCAATTCTGATGAGAATGAGGTTCAAATATTCTCTACCTCATTTTCTCTTTTACTTGCACACCTCTTTCTATGAAATAATTTCCCCATTCTACTTCTACCTTTCCCCTTCTCCCAATCCATCCTTCTTTCTCAGTTTTGAGATAATTCCAACATAATCTAATTACATTCATCTTTTTGTCTATGTAAACTTCTTGTAAGTCCCCTAATATATTTCTTAGAAGTTATTGTCTTCCCATATATAAATGTAAACAATTTACTTTATTGAATCTCTTATGATTACTCTTTCATATTTTTTTTATGCTTTTCTTGAGTCTTGTATTTGTATGTCACTTTTTAAAAATTTATCTCTGGTCTTTTTTTTTTATCAGAAATGTTTGAAAGTCCTCTATTTCATTAAATGTACATTTCCCCTCTCACTCTTCCCCACCAGATGATTATGATCAGTTTTGCTGGGTAAATTATTCTTGGTAGTAATCCTAACTTCTTTGTCATCCAAAATATCATATTCTAAACTCTCTGATCCTTTAATTTGAAAACTGTTAAATCTTGTGTGATTTTGGCCATGGTTCTATGACTTGCTTCTTTCCCTTTCATCAAAGATCTCCCATTCTAGGGTAGCTAGGTGGCATAGTGGATAAAGCACCCATTGGAGTCAGGATCCCTGGAGTTCAAAACCAGCTTCAAATACTTGATACTAGCTGTGTGACTTTGAGCAAGCCATTTAACCCTTTTGCTCCACAAAAAAAACAAGAAAAATAGGAAATGAAAGATCTCCCATTCTAATAAGGAAGTACCATGTAAATTTTTTGTTCAATTATTTTAGTTGTGTGTGACTTTTCATGACACATTTGGGTTTATTTTGTCAGAGACAATGGAATGGTTTGTCATATCCTTCTCCACTTCAATTTTTAGATGAGGAAACTAAATACAGTTAGGTGACTTGACTAGATTTGAACTTAAATCTTCCTGACTCTAGATCTGACACCCTATCCATTGCACCCTCAAGCTGCTCTTATTATTTTTTCACTCTTTTAATTTAAATTAATTTTTTCTTAATATTTCATAGGGTCATTAACTTCCACTTGCTCAATTCTAACTTTTAAGGAATTGTTTGCTTTTTTTTTTATTTGATGAATGGGATGAAGCAGACTTTAACATGTACCTTTATCATGTAAATCACTAGGTACATATAAAATATATAAAGGGATTTGGTGAAAGGTAATCTCAAAGAGAAGATATTAACAATGGGGGAGGGGAGGAGTTAAAAGATTATAGAGATAGGATGCCTATAGAAGGTAATATCTGAGCTAAGTCTTAAAAGAAACCAGGATACCAGAAGACAAAAGTAAGGAGGAGATACATTTCAGTAAAAGAGGAAAATAAAATTGGGAGATGGCAATGTTGCACAACATTGTCAATGTCCCTTGATTATAGAGTTCCTGAAGGGGAGTGAAATCTAAGAATGAAAATGTAGTAAGAGGTCAGATTGTGAAGAATTTTAAATGCCAAACAGAATTTTATAGTTGCTTCTGGATGTTGATATTGTTTGTCCTTCATTCCTGAAAAGGATCAAGACATCAGGAAGGTGATGCTGTGACATGCAAGTGAATTGAATTTAAGTGAGGGAAGACTGTACTGGTCTCACTTTGTCCTCCAGAGCCACCTGGGTCCAATGGTCAGATATGAATTAGGAGGACTAGAGATGGCCCTGAATTTAGTGGGAAACTTTGACTTTTTTAAGGTAGGGCTTTTTATTTGACTGAGGCAATGCCCATTCAATGAACTAGGCTAGGTTTTTATCCAGTTCAAAAAAAAATCATTCTGGGAAGGGAAGACCTTCAGGGTTTCTGACCAAAACATTCACTCTGAGTCAATCAGGACTCAAATAAATATTAAATGGGGATTAGGGTCTATTGTTGGCCAATCAATGAAAGCCAGAGAAATTTGAGGCCTGTAAACTCCAAGATATTTAGCCAGATTTCAGGAATCAAAATTCACATTCCTTTGATCAGAAGGGGAAAAAGGTAGAAAGCTTCTTTGCCCAACTGGGCAGCTGTGGGGTAGCTCCTACTACTTGCATAAGCTGTTGTTTGTTCTTTGTTCTTGAAGAACCTGGAGGTAATAAGAACCACTGGAAGTTTTTGGGTGAGTGATATAATCAGACTTAAAGAAAATCCCTTTATCAATTTAGTAGTATAGAGTTTGGAATGAGGAGAGACTTGTAGCAGGCTATTGCCAGAAGGGAAATATACTTACACATAAAAATGCATATGCAATGAAATGTTGTGAAGGTAGAAAATATAAGATTTACAACAGATTTTATGTATGAGATGAGAGCAAATGCGGAGTTGAAGATGACACTGAGATTGCAAAGTCTGGGTACCTAGGAAGATGGTGTTATATTCAGAAGGAATAGGAAAGTTAGGAATAGTTAGAATTTGGGGAAAAGATGATAAGTTCTGTTCTGGACATGTTGAACTTCAGATATCTTGGGAAATCAAATTTGAGATGTCAAGAGCTGTTGGTGATTGAAGACTGGAGGTCAGGAGATAAGTTGGGGTTAGATAAGTAGATACAGGAATCATCTACATAGAGATGATAATGGAAGCTAATGAGTACCAAGAGAGACAATGTAGAGTCAAAAGAGAAGAAAGCCCAGGACAAAACCTTGGGGAATATCCACAGTTACTGGATATGACCCAAAGGCATTTATATTATTGCTAGTTATGTGACCTTGGGCATATTTTCAAACTTCCTTTTAACTTCCATTTCAGTTTCCTCATCTGTAAGAGAATCAATAAAACTTAAGTGCCTAGCACAGTGCCTATTACATAGTAAGTGCTATTAGCTAATATTATTGTTATTATTACTACTAAACATTCTCACTTTTTGTACAGTGCCCTCAGTTAAGGTCAGTTATCAATAATCATTTGTTTAACAGTTATTAATCTTTTGTTTTTATATCACAGTATCATATTTGAATTTCAGTCTCCTTGTCTATAAAAAGGGATGAGTATTTACCTCACATAGGTCTAAATGAGACAAATGTATGTTGTGTTTTATAAAATTTAAAATAACATGCACATGCCATGAATTATTAAAATTGAAAAACATACCTTCCAAAGCTATGAAAATGATTTTAACTATAGCACTAAAAATTAACTAAGGTTAACAATATGCATTCTTTCTTGCTTTTTAGAAATTTTCAAATGTAATATTTACACATATCACTTTTTTAAAAAATTAAATATTTCATTTATTTGTTTATCTAACAACAAGCAATGGTAGTTTTTTGCAATTTTTCTCCCTCCCCCTGACAGAAAGCAATCTGATATAAGTTCTATATTTATAATATGCTATGCATAGATAAATATTGAACATGTTGTGAGAGAAGAATCAGATACAAACAAAAGAAAGAAAATATTAGAGAGAAAAAAGTTACATAATACATAAGACAACTTTTAAAAATTGAGGATGATAAACTTTGATCTTCATTTGAATTCCACAGTTCCTTCTCTGGATATGGATGATATTTTTCATCACAAGTCTTTTAAAATTGTCCTTGATTATTGTACTGCTGAAAAGAACAAGTCCATCATGTTGATCATCTCCCCATGTTGCTGTTAGTGTAGATAATGTTCTTCTTGTTCTGCTTATCTCACTCAGCATCAATTCATGCAAGTCTTTCCAGGTTTTCCTGAAATCCCAACACTCTGATTTCCAATCAAACAATCATGTTCTATCACATACATATACCACAATTTATTCAGCCATTTCCTGATTGATGAGTATTCCCTATTCCCTCAATTTCCAATTCTTTGCCACTACAAAAAAGAGCTGCTATGAATATTTTTGTGCCTGTGGAATTTTTATCCTTATTCATGAGCTCTTTGGGATACAGACTTAGTGGTATTGCTGGATATGCACATTTTTATTACCCTTTGGGCTTAATTACAAATTGCTCTTCAGAAAGGTTGGATCAATTCACAACTCTACCAACAATGCATTAATGTTCCAGTTTTCCCACAACCCCTCCAACATTGCTCACTTTCTTTTCTAGTCATACTGGCCAATCTGAGAGTATACGTTTCACCTTTAAACTTTATAAGGAATTGTGGAGTATTAGATCAACTAAAATAACTTTCCTCCCAATATAGTAATATAGTAAATGGTCATAGAATCTTATAAACAAGAACTGGGAGGGACCTTAGACTGTGTTGAGTCCATCTACCATCTTCCCCTTATTTTACAAACTATAACTAAGGCAGGCAACTGAGGTTTTTTCACAGGGTATTGAATTTTTGTTTTTTTTGGGTTTTTTTTTGCAAGGCAGTGGGGTTAAGTGGCTTGCCCAAGGCCACACAGCTAGGTAATTATTAAGTGTCTGAGGCTGCATTTGAACTCAGTTACTCCTGACTCCAGGGCTGGTGTTCTATCCACTGTGCCACCTAGCTGCCCCCCCCCCAGGGTATTGAATTTAGAGGCCATGCATAGCACTTGCCATCTTTCAGCAGTGTAGAATCAACAAAATTTACCATCTTGTAAGCAACAATAATTACTAAAACTATAAAGCTCCCAGATGGCAAGCTGGAACAAAATTTTCCTTCTGTCTTACTCTGTTTCTCCAAACCCAAAATGAAAGCATTCTCCAAGTCATTTCTCTTGGATGTAGTTCATATTTTGTGGCCCAATTGCAAAAATTTGCTGCTTCCCCCCTCTATCTTTGTTCTTTTCTATCATGTATCATTAATAATTATGAATTTATATTCTTCTGAGGGCAGGAAATTTTTCTTATGTTCAGTGCCTAACATATGACATTCATTTAGCAAACATTTGTTAAATGACTTGCCTAAGGTGGCATCGGTATTAACTAAGCAGGGCTGAGATTCAAACCTAGGTCTTTCAGCTCTCAACCTAATAGTGTTCTCTCTATTACACTGCCTCATCTAAGCCATTCACCTACCTTGCTGAAGGAATAAATAAACATATAAATAAATAGGTTACCAGTCAGAGTGGAGAACAGATGCTGGATGCATATTTAGAACACCCAGCCCATTTTTTTCAGGGAGTTAATTTAGTACATGTAACAAGGTTCCTGACAGAGTCCAAGGGATGCCAATTTCTCTGTACCCACCCTAGCAGCTGCAGTGGCACATTCCTCCTTCCATTCCTGCCAAACAGTCCTAGTTGAGTTCTAGAGAGACCACCTGTAGGGGTCAAGGACCTTCCTGGTGTGGCTGCCAAAAGGATTGGAAACTCCACATTGTGGAGAGAGTTTTTGGGATGCCTTCCAGTGCCTGGGTAGTCGAAGCAGTTTGCAAAGGTAATGATGTGCACTTTGGATCACACTTCTGTCAGGAGTGGAATTCCAGGCTGACCCAATGAAGGGACAAGAGCTGCTAAAAATGACAGATCAACTGGGAGATTTGATTTCAGTTGAAAGCCATAAATTCTCATCCAAAACAGAAGCCAGCATATTCTATTTAGATGGTTTGACTTTATGTAAAATTAGAAGCCCTGGTTTATTTGCTACTGATGAAAGGAGTTTTGAATATAAAATCAGTTGAGTGTTTCTCACCCTCTGTCTCTAACTCTACCTTTCTGTCTTTGTCTGTATCTCTATCTCTCTCTGTTGCTGTCTCTGCCATTTCATCTCTTCTTTTTTTGTGTTTTTGTATTTGTGTATGCATTTGCACATCCACATATGTATGAGTTTGTCTATCTATCTCTTGTTCTGTGGACAGAAGAATGATAAAATAACTGAAACAAAGGTTGAGCTTCTGAGAAAAAAGATTTTTTAGACAGTGCATACCAATTGCATAATAAATTGGCACTAGGCCTCCTCAGCTTGGCCCATGGAATCTGAATACAGGGAGAGCCAAATTTTTATACATTAAAATTGTAACAATAAGCAGGATACAAAATAGGATCTATAATTAGGTAATATGATTTCTAATTGGAAGAAGGATTAGGAATTTAACTGAGTTGTTAGGGGGTGAAAGCAAATAGGTGCAATTTCCTGAAATCAGAAAAAGAGATAGCTCATTCCATATATATATATATATATATATATATATGTATATGTATATGTATATGTACATACATACATACATACATAGAAACAGTGATTTATTTTACAGTTATGAGGCAAGTTTTCAGATAAGATATATGGATTGCTTGAGATGTATAATTATGAGAAAACTCCTTGCATCAATCTTCAAAGCTGACTGGGTTTCTAGGTCATACCTAGGTCCTCAGTGAAGAGTTCAAGTAGCTGGTAGAGGTGGACTTGCTTCACAGCCATTTAGGGCTAGGTTCAAACAATGCAATAAAGTTTTCTCACAATTCCCATAATTGAATAGTTTTCTCGCAGAAATTGCACTAGAATTAAAATTAACTAGGAAAGGAACAGTTAGTTCCAGAATAAAGTCATAAATGGAGTTACTTTAATTTACTCAATTCTCAGAACCTTGTCCAAGACTACTTCTACAGTAGGCACTTTTCTGCTTTCTTTTATATATTATCTCCCCCATTAGAATGAAAGTTTCTTAAACACAGGGATTGTCTTTTGCTTTTTTTTTTGTATCCTCAGTGCTTAGCATAGTGCCTAGCACATGTTGTTGTTAAGTTGCTCAGTCATGTCTAACTTGTGCCATGGGGTATCCTTGGTAAAGATCCTGGAGGGGTTTGCCATTTCATTCTCCAGTGTGTCCCCATTTTACAAATGTGGAACTGAGGCAAATGGATTACACAGCTAGTAAATAGCTGAGACTGGATTTGAACTCAGATCTTCCTTACTCCAGATTCAATGTTCTATCCACTGTACCATAGGCAATAAATAATTTAATAAATGCTCTTTGACTGACTTCCTTTATGGTAGAGTGGCTTGCAGATCAGCCAGACTTCTCTGACATGGAATAACTAACTGGGTGACCACCGATAAATTTATTTAACTCGCTGAGTCCAAATCTCTTCATCTCTATACAGTGGGGATAACACTACTTGCATTATCAATTTCCTAGGTCAAAAAAATGTAAACCAAATGTAAAGTATCTCAAAAGTCAGTGCATAAGTGGAATAACCTATATAAAGAATTTTGTGTATCTTAGACTGCCTCATGTTGCTGTATGATTTTGTTTTGATTTTGGAGTTCAGATGTTCAGATCTATGATATTGTTGATACTGAATGCTAATGATGTGGATAATCGACTTGTTGGGGAACAGAAGGAGGCATCTACATGGAGCCAGGCACTGTGTTAAGCACTTGTTTTTTTGATGGGAGGAGAGGGAGGAATTTAGTGAATTGCCTGAAGCTTAAGTGACTTTCTTAGGGTCACTCAGCAAGGAAATGGGTGGAGGCAGCACTTGAATCCAGGCTTTCTAACTTCAACGATAACTCTAAATTTCCAACACTGTGATGCTGCTATTGCTTCTTCCTTTTTCTTATTCTTATTCAACTCTTTTTCCTTCTCTCTCCATAGAGTCAGTTAAATGTTGAAGTAGTTAGACCTCAAGTCAGGAAGATCTGAGTTCAAATTTGACAACAAACATTTACTGACTGTGTGATCCTAAACAAGTCACTTAACCTCTGCCTGTCTCAGTTTCCTTAACTCTAAAACAGGGATAAAATTCCTCTCAGCATTGTGAGGATCAAATGAGATAATATGTAAAGCGCTTAGTACAGTGCCCACAAACATTGGATGCTTGAATCTCTCTCAGCATTTTTCCATTTCCTCCTCTGCTGCAGCAAATTTCTAATTGGAAATCATCTTAATGATTATCAGCTTACTTCCTCATTTTTACAGGAAAGAAAACTGAGACATAGAGACTCTAAGTGGCTGGTACAATATCACATAGGTTGCAAGCTGCAGAGCCAGGATTCAAACCCAGATCCAAATTCAGTGCACCACCATTTAAAACCCAAACTCCCTTATGGAATCTTTCACTAAGTAAACTAAATATTTTCATATGAATTAAACCTTTAACTCACCACTCATTTTCACATTCTCTGGTCCTTAGTTTCCTCCTCTGTAAAATGAGAGTTTTGTACTAACTGGTTTCTAAGATCACATCCAGTTGCAAATTTAGATCCAATGTCCTGAATTTTGAGAAAGATGAACCTGACCAGTTTATTTCTCTAACTCCTTGCACTTCTCTAGATTTCTTTTTTTCTGATGACATCACTCAGGTATTCAATCTAAGTATGGTAGAGTTCTTCCCAAAGTATCTTAATTACTTTTGTAATGGGGGACTGGCCAATTAGTCCACTGCTTAAGTGCCTGTACATTGTATAATCTCTCCACTCCCTCCCACTTGTATTTTGGAGTCCTGTTTGCTGTGGTTCTTTCCTATTTGCTTATCATAAACTTTCTCAATTGACTGTGGAGCCCAAGTTAAGTGGGCATACAAAATGAGTCCAAGGAGGCAACTAGATTTCTTTATTGAAGGCATTGGCAATGTACTCTAACATTGTAATTTCATTTGTTTTTGTCAAAACTCTTCTGAGGTAAAACTGAGCCAAGTGAGGAATGGTCTTTTATGTGTGTGTGTGGGGGGGTGGAATTCAGTCTCAGCAGTAAATCAAATCTAGCAGTCAAGATTTTGTTTTCTGGATCAACCTTATCTGTCTTCTATGCTGAATTTGGAAAAGAACTTGGTGGGTAAATTTTTTAGCATATTAGTGTTGTTCCTCCTTTGTTTTCAAATCAGACCAATCACGTCTCAGGGTGATGATTTGACTTAGACAGGAAATGAATTTAAGTGAGGCAGATCTGTGCAAACTCCCTCAGTCTCTCTTTTTCAAAGTTATCAAAGTCCAGCAGCTAGACAAAAGTCAAGATGCCTGGTAATGGCCCAGGATGCAGAGGTTGATCAAATTCTTTTTTATTTATCTTTTAGGTTTTTGCAAGGAGTTAAGTGGCTTACCCAAGACCACACAACTAGGTAATTATTAAGTATCTGAGGCTGGATTTGAACTCAGGTACTCCAGACTCCAGGGCCGGTGCTCTATTTACTTCGCCACCTAGTTGCCCCTTGATCAAATCCTTAAGTCTCTTAGCACTTAGTTCCAACTGCCTTCATGCCCATTGGAATTCATTGTTATTCACCAACTCACCAATGGCTTTGTGGTCTGCCAATTACTCTCAAAGTAGTTTTGTGTCAACTTTAAGTCAGAACCTACTTTCTCTAGGGATGAGGGAAGAATGTGACCCTATTTCTGTATTTTCTCGATAAATATCCTTTGCAAAATAAATGAGTGTTAACTGATGTATTAACCATCAGGTAAATCAATGATATGCAGTAGATTCTGACTATGATGAGGAATAGACATTAGGGTGAACATATCAGAATTTTTTGTAAGGTTCAGTGGCTATACAAAAGGCAGGAAACATAAAAATGTCTCTGCATGTTTTGAAATCTCTGAAGGACCATTGCATCAGGCAGAATACACTTTACCTTCTCATTAGGACTGGCTCTCATTCTCTATTCTCCTATTCATCGTTTATTCTTAGCCAACATTTTAAGATTGTTATTAAAATATTTTTTCTCCCTAAGTCCCACCCTGATGTCTGATAGTAACTCAGATACAACAATAAGAGTCTTAAAATTTCCTCCTTGAAGCATAAGCTTTAGAATAAGGATTCTTAATTTAAGGTTGGAAAACTAGTTTTTTTTTTAAATTGATAACTGTACTTTAGTGTTTATCTATTTGTTAGACATACTAATCTTCTCCCCCCTTCAATATGTCATCTTTCACCACCATACTGTAATACAGAATATCCTTTATGCCTGGAATATATTTGCTCATTCTCTCAGAATTTCTTATATTACTTCAAGATTCAGTATAGATTTTTAATAAAGCCTCCTCTAACTCCCTTACCATTAGTATGTACTTCTTCCATATTTATATATACATATATTATGTATATTTATGCTAGAGCACTTTATCTGACCTCTCCTTTCCCTCTTGTACTCTATACTTTGTATTATTTTTAGATGTGGATATGTGGTTTCACCTCAGTAAACTCAGTAGCCCCAATAACAGTTTGTTAAATTGTCATTGAGACAATTTTTGCTCACCTGAGATATTTTCTAGTATCACAGAGGATGTCCTGTGTTGAATCCCAAAAGATAAATGTTTTTTTATTGATAGTGGGGTTCTTTAACTGTTATGTTTTGCTAATGGCTTTGTTCCAAATGCATTTAAAGCTTGAAATATTGCAAAACCCTTTCAGTGAAATCCATAATTTCCTGAAAGAGGTTAATTTAATCATCTCATGCTAGAAAAATAAAGTGGATGAAAAATGCCTATCACATAGATTATGATAGACAACTGGATAGTCAGCCCATTGTGTTATTATACAGCTATAGATAAATACATATGAATTGGAGAGGTGTTATAACTGAAGAATTGAGTTGAGTAGGAGAAGATTGAAGTGGTTTGATGTGATGTATTTTTAAAAAGTTTTTGTATTTATATCATTTTTACATCCCTCCCCCTAAGCCATCCTATATTGCAAAGAATAAAAAAAGAAAAAAGATTCAGCAAAACTAATATATTGAAAAAAATTAATTTTTTCTACAAATGTTTCACATGGAATCTCTATCTCTCCTTAAACCTCAGGAAAGAAGGGAGGTAGATGCTTTTTCACATGACTTCTTTGGACCTAAGTTTGGGCATCATAATTACACAGCATTCAGTATAAATTGTTTTGTTTTTTGTCATCATCATGCATATTGTTTTTTCCTGCATCTGCTTATTTGACTTTGCATAAGTTAATATCAATCTTCCTATGCTTCTCTGTAATCTTACAGTACAGTAATATTCATTTACATTCTTGTACCCCAACATTTTAAACTATTTCTAATTGATGAGTATCTGCTATATTTTTAATTCTTTGTTTCTATTAGAAATGCTGCTATAAATATTTTGATATATAGTTAGGGACCTTTTCTTTTTTATTATTTTATCACACCTCCTTTGGGTATAATTTTAATAGTGAAATTTGTGAGTTGAGCATTTCTGAGTATGGGTATTTCAGTCACTTTTCAATAGGACATTTAAGAGGAAAAAATAAATGAGATCACAAAGGATAATAAAGCATTTGAGAATCTTTTTGAATAGGGAAGACCACAACTCCATCTAAATATATATAAATATTCAACTTGGGTACATAATTCCTCTCAAGAGAAGGGGAGATGCTTGGCTGAAATTTTTAAATAAAAGTATCCACTATTCCATCAGAAGAACTATTTAAGGCATGACTTCTACTTGGGAAAGAAAGGCTATATAGAACAAGAACTTCTCACTGAGGAGAATTAAACCCAGTGAGGAACAAAGCAAGTAAATATGCTTTGCCCAGAAATGACCAGATGCACAAGATGATATTTGCACATGAAAAACATATTGGCATAAATTTTTATTTTTAATTTTGGCCTTTTGTGTTTATGTACAGAACACTGGCACTGTTCAGATGAAAGATCTGTGTAAATTCAAAATTCAGTTTTTAAAAATGCATTAAAATTAAAATGCAGTTTAAAAAAAGTTAGCAAATATCATGAAAGATCTGATCTGTGTGCCATTTTCCTCACCTCAGGAGACCTTTAAAATTCCTACTAAAAATGAATTCATTAAAAGAATGCTATTGAAAATTCAAGGGAAAATTTTCTTTTTGAAAAGGGTCCACACCATCTGCAATTATAACTATAAGAAACCTTTTTTGCCAAATAAATGTTTGAGCATAAAATTTTGCTTTAAGAAATGGTGCTTTCATTGAATCCTCTGAAGACTTGTATGATCTGATGTTGAGTGAAAAGAACAGAGCCAGGAGAAAGTTTATATAATGACAACAATATGATGAGACTCCAGGAGGTTTCTATTTTTCCAAGGTCAAACAGTTGTAGTTTGTCCTTTGTTTTTAAATAGGACTATGACATTTCTAAGAGGAGGAGATGGTGCTATGACATTCAAGTGTACTAAACTTAAGTGAAGTTGGCCTGTGCAAAGTCACCAACCTCAGTTTCTCAACTAGAGTCATCTGGGTCTAGTGATCAGATATGAATCATGACAACTAGAGATGGCCCTGGATACATTGGGAGACTTAGTCCTTTTCAAGTTAAGATCTTTTCCAGGTGTCAGTTTGCCTGAGCAATGCCCATTCAATGATTAGGGTTAGGTAAGAGATGAGGCAAAGAATGTGAGGAAAAAAAATATCAGTCTAGAAGGGGGAACCCACACAGGGTTTCTGGCCAAAACAGAAATAATTGCTATTTACATTCACTATGAGCCAGGGTCTAAATGATGACGAAGTGAAGCTTGGACTAGGACCTATTGTTGACCAATCAAACAGATACTAAATGGGAAAGAAGAGATTGAATTGTGGTCTCCTTAGTATCAATCAATCCAGCAGTCTGTACTTGAAACATTCATGCTTCTCATTCATTGAACAATTATATGTTGGGAATGAGCATCAAGATAGCTGAACTGAGCAATGGAAAATTGTCTGTTAAGGGTGAATAACTACTAGTGCTATTGTTGTTTGTCCTTCCAGTCCTGAAGAGGAGGATGACATCAGGGAGGTGATACCATGACATGTAAGTGAATTGGATTTAAGTAAAGGAGTATTGTGCAGTCACCAACCTCACTTTCTCTTCCAGAGCCAACTGGGTCCAATGGCCAGATATGTATGACAACTGGAGATCACCTAGAATGCAATGGGAGAGCTTGTCCTTTTTAAGTTAAGAACTTTAACAGGCTAGGTAATAAAGAAATGAAGTAAAGAATGTCTTAGGGATGAATATTGAAACTCACCAAGGACTCTTGACTTTGGAGGTGTCATTGTATGATTAAAGTACCAATGAATAAATTTTCTACATTGTTTTGGGTGAGATGGGGTATTGGGAATGCAGCTCCTACTTTGTGTCAGCTTTTTGAAACACTAGTACCTGCTCAGGTCCCCAGATAGATACATACACACAAAGGAGGATATTTTGAAATTAGTTTTTAAGACATATTTTTTTGTCAAGTTTTCTTATAAATAGCTTCACTCCAAAAGAAGGAAAAAAAAGTACTTGGCAACAAAAACATAAGTTCATTCTTCTGGAAAAGGTGTCAATCATGTATTCTGCTATGAACTACCTACTATGTATGCACTCTTGATTTTTTTTTTTTGAGGGGAGTCTCTGTTTACCTGGAGAGGAAATTTTTGACCTCTGATTAGAACATACCACTTCAGGACTAATGAGAAGGATCTGCCATGTCTACATGGAGGCATAGATCTCCATATGCAAATCCATTTACATTATTTGCAGTTAGAATTGGTACTTTACATTTAGCATCCAAAAAAATGATTATTAGAGTGGGGTGGTGAGTAGGGGAATGATAACTTTTCAAGATTTGGGAAGGGAACTGAAAGAGGGGAAAGAGGATGAGAGTTACATAGAGAGTAGATGAAAGATTCATATAGGAAGCCAGGTTTAGAAGGAGCCTCAGTAGTTATAACTATGTATATGTCATAGTCAAAGGCTAGAAGGATATAATCTGGTTAGATCAGGCTCCGCTACCTAGAGGAGAAGAGAACTATAGATAGAGAAAGTGGATAAATAACCTTAAAGGTGATACTTGACTCTAATACTTGACCCATGTCTTCTGACCTGCTTTTGATTGGTGTGTTCAAAGTCCTTGAAGAGCTCTTATCCTAAAATCAATGCATTGGTAAGAGATGGTTGTTTCTCTTGCTATGCTATTTCATTATAAGACTACATAACCCCCAACATATTTACACCATTTAGAATTGATCTTTTGCCTGGTAGAAAATTTGCCCTTGTAATGTAGCTTCATTTCTCTGACCAAGATGGCAATGGAAAAAAGGCACATATTTTTGTACCTTTTTTGTATGAGTGGGTAGATAAATCACCTTATAGATTACCAATAAACCTTGTTTAAACTAGTGGGTTTTTTCAGTATATTTTGAAGTTCTAGACCTGATTAGTAAAATTTTTCAGGAACTTTCTAGCTGTAGTGTTTCTCCCACTCTTCCAACATGAGAAGGTTATAACTGGCACTATGGTACTATGGTAATATTCCAGACACAGGTTCTGTTGTTCAATACTCTAATTCTACCCAGACACAGGTTTAAAGTGGAAAGAACAACAGTACAATCATTCCAAGCAGATCTGACTCCTCAGACTACAGAGAAGTTGTGGTGAGTTCCATGATCTGAATTACAATGAAAGCAGAACCAAATAATAATGAAAAAGATGAAGGTTTGGGAAAGGGGGCAGGATAGCTGTGGTACACAAAGAATGACTGACTTTGGATCCAGAGAAGTATCATCTAGAAATGCTCTAATTTTTGATCTTTGCCCTCATTTTCCCTCTTATTGGAAAAGAAAACAAGCAATTTTCTTGTCTCTGAATTGATAGGGCAGGCTGCCCACATGTGCCCTACTTAAGGGTGAACCTCTTCATGTTTTGAGGATTCCCTATAGGAACTGAGGCTTTGAATGACCCTTTTGCATTGAATCAGCTGAACATGGATAATCACAGAGGGAATGTTTTTGTTGTGGATGGTTGAGACACTACTCAGCAGAGTTCCAGGCCAAGGGTCCAAGGGAATGGAAAAACCTAAAGGTTACAGTGAAGGAGCCTCCCTGGAAACAAACTTCTTCCACCAATCCTGAATGTTATTTCACACATTTATAATAGGTATATTCCTCCTTTTGGAATTTCCAGGATGCTCACAATTTTTTTTTCAGCTTCTGATAGGTTCAATAGTTCTCATCCAATTTTTCTGAGAATAAAAAGGGCTGAAAGTAAACAATTTCTAATATAAATGTGGGTGAGCCCAGTGAAAGTATGGGATAATTATGACTGGAGTTGGTGACTCAAGAACCTAAATTTTAATGGGTTAAATAAGGGTGAATGGGGAGGATCTCACCCTAGAAAGCATTTGTCTATTTACATGTTGTACTGTTTCCCTAGTAGGATGTAATACATTTAGGAAAGGAATTGTTTTTGGTTTAATTTTGGGTTCAGCCTAGTATCTTGTCTATAAAAACACTAAGATACTTAATATTTATTATTTACTGAATTGGTTTTCTCAGTATTATTTTTATATTGTTAGTATGCAAGACTGATCCTTTTCTTCATACAATGGGTACAGAATTTCAGGGGAGGTGGGTGATCAATCTGTCTGCCCACTTAGAATTAGATATTAGTCACATTGCCACCCAATTTCCAGCAGATTTGGGATTATTTGTGATTCAAAGGAATTGTTATTTTTATTCAGACCTCAAGCCTCCATAATTAACTTGGTAGCCTGGGCCTCATCCTCATCCTTTTCAATATATATTGATTCACTGACAAGATATAAGGGAGGGCACCAGAAATTCAGAGAGAAAAATGTTCAGAAGAAGTTATCCATCCTTAGGTCTTCTAAGATAAAAGCCCATATTGTTTTGGAAGAAAGGGAATGATGATGAAAGCCCTCCCCTCCACCCCCTACTGAACTTAAAATACCATTAAGTTGCAGAATTGATATCCTCCACTCTGGCTTTCCAATTTCCATCAAGCAGATCCTCAAGGCAAGGTAGGACTATGATATGATTTAGATATGAGAAGATGCTATTTTATACAGTCGAGTGGAAATTTGAATGCTGAATTATGCTGTTTGGGATAAGGTAATAAATACCCTCAAAGGTTTTCAAAGATTCATGAATGCAACTTTTCAAAACCTACCAGATGCAAAGATGGATATTTTGAAGTCTTATGGTATAGAAAGGGGTGGGACTAGGAGTCAAGAAACAGTTAAATTCAAATCCTGCCACATTAGTTTATGTCAACAGGCACCAATCAAATTAATTAGTAAACAAATTAAGTCACTGACCAACAGTCAGAATTTCTGTGCCTCTAGATAATACCTCTATTTAAAACTGTAAGAAACCCACCAGAGACTTCTAACCTTTAGCTTGATTTTTAGTTTAACCAAGATGGATTCTTGCTCTCCCCACACTTGAAACTGAAGCATACACTATGTTTAATTGAGGGCAGTTTTTTATTGACTGACGTATATTTGCAGATTTGCTAAGCAACCATCTTAGAAGGAGACATATGGACTTGGGCTGGACAGAGAGGAAACTTTTTCATTGAGTAGCACCATGAAATATATTTATTGAGATGCCCAAGGAAATGAGATTGTTGAATTGTGTCTGTGGTGGTTAATGTTGGTATTAGTTAATAGATAATGCACACTAATATTTGCATGCATTTGATTAATAAAGTTTAATTGAAGCATTGAGAAGTATGTTTAATTAGTATTTCCATTGCACTAGATTAAGCCTAAATAAAGGTAAACTGATTTTGGGCATGCATCCTAAGTTATAATAGGGACCATTAAAAGTTTTACAGGAAATAGGCAACAAAGGATGGAAGAATAACAAAATTTTGGAGCCAGAAGTGGTAAAATTTTTAATAGAAAAAAAGTCGATTTTGAGACCTGGAAAGGGTAAAGTCATTTGGTGGCAGAGACAGATTTCTTAACCCCCTATCTTGAACTCCATCTCATTACCTCTCTTTGATATAAACAATGCTCAGAGATTTGTTCCACTTTTTTCTAGGGGAAGAAACTGGAGGAAGTGAGAGTTGTTAGAGTGCTATTGAATTTCTTGAGAAATTATGTGAAGAAGGCTTGATCTGGAATGGTGTCTGCGGAAATGGAGAAGAGAGGATATGTAGGAAAAGCAACAGGAAAGGATGAGAAATTGGCTGTCAGGGGACAGTGAAGGGAGTGAAACCTAGCCCCAAGGTTTTAACTTTTTAGGGTGATGGTTTATGGTGGTATTAGTGATGGTGATTCAATTTCAATTTAGCAAATATTTTTGAGCAGTGGAAGCAGTAAGGTCAAGAAGATGAGAAAATAATTGCAAAATACTTAGTACAATGCTTGTCACATATTAAGTATTATATAAAGTTATGTTTTTTTAATATTTGTTATTTATTATTATAGTTTATTTATACCACTATTGTCATTAGGAAAATTCTGAATGGTTGACTAGAGGAAAATATTACATTTTCAAAAGAATCTTATATGTGAGTACCTGTATAGGTAGAGTTATCCTCCAGACCAGTGATCTTCTAAGTGGGGACCCTGGCCTGCCCCAAAGGGAGGCAAATCAAATGATTGGAAAGTGAGAACATGGGTAACATCTCCCTTCTCTCTTCATTAGCCATGAATGGGACTTGCCTCCAAGACAAATGCACTTTCATCTTCTCAATCTAACTCCTTCCTTTACTTTGCAAAGTCGTATATTCACCTGCACCCTTCTGAGCCAGGCTCAGGTCCAATAGGGGAATTTTAATGCAACCTGGTCAAAAATACAACAGCAACTGCACAAATAATTGGGGGAAAATTCCCCCCTATTTTCTCTTACTCTGTCCCATACAGCTTCATTGCCCTCCAGATCATCTCTTGGCTGTAGTACAGAACCCTCAAAAGTTGGACTTTGCACTTTAGGACAGTGATGGGTGAGGAAGAGTCTTCCTCCTCCTAGAATCAGAAAACACTGCTGGGTTGTGATGGGCATCTCAGATCTCTTTAATTTAGTTCCTCCCACTCAAAACCACCCTTTTCCTGAACTTCTCCATTTTACTTGAGGACTTCTCTATCCTTTTAACTTCCTAGGTTTACAACCTCAGTGTCATTTTTAACTCCACACTGTCCCTCACCCCACATATCCAATCAATTGCTAAATCTTCTTTGTTTTTTTAGCCAGGCAATGGGCTGAGTGACTTGCCCAAGGTCACATTAGGTAACTAGTAAGTGTCTGAGGCTGGATTTAAACTCAGGTCCTCCTGACTCCAAGGCCAGTGCTTAAATCTTCTTATCTCTACTTCTATGTTTGCTCTTTCTTCGTGTTACAAGGCACCATTGCAATTCTGCGCTTTATTATTAGTCTTCTAATTGGACGTTCCAGTTCATCCATTCTACAGCTTCCAAAGTCACCTTCAAAAGTCTGGTTCTGGCCATGAAACTCCCCTAAAGGGTAAGCTCCAATGACTTCCTAATGACTCTGAAATAAAAATAGTTTCACCTTTATTTCACTCTTTTAAAATATAAAAAAATTATATAGCAGAATATGTGAATATTTAGAATCATATTTAACTAGACAATTATGTATTTTATATAACATGAAAAATTTAGGAATTATTTCTATTGTATAATTATGTTCATTATATTTATAATATACCACTTATAGTTATATGACATATTATAACACAATACATATGTATACATCATTTTTATATGTTGCATATTATATTTACATTATTTCTAAATTGATAAACATACATATTTGAGGTGTTTGCTTTTTTTTCAACTGATAGTAGTAGAAGTTCAAAAGAGTTTGGAGATCATTGTTATAGAGCCTTTAGAGAGGGTGAAAGGACTTGATAAAGGTAGATTTGAGAGTCACTAGGTAGTAATTGAAAGCATGTGAAGAGAAGAACTTTATATAAGAGTGAGTGCATAGGGAGAAACAAAGTGAGACTGATTGACTTTAGTGAACGATTATTTTGTCAAAAGGGAGAAGAAATATATCAGTGATGGGGAGATGATGGAGAGAGAGAGAGAGAGAGAGAGAGAGAGAGAGAGAGACAGAGACAGAGACAGAGACAGAGACAGAGACAGAGAGACAGACACACAAAGAGACAGAAAGAGAAAGAGATAGAGAGAGAGACAGAATAAGACAGACAGAGACAGAGAGACCCACAGGGAGACAGAGACAGAGTAAGACAGAGACAGAGAGAGAGAGAGAGACAAAGACAGAGAGATAGAGAAAGAGGAGAATTAGGATGTTTGAAACAATCATTATTAGTCACTAGACTAATGATAGAGAAGGCATTGAATTTGGAGTGTTCCAAGCAATGACTGAACCAGTATTGTAAACAGCATATTGTCACAGTAATATCCCTTGGTACTAACTGCCGAACACTGGTTGGAAGAACATGATGCTGAGATTAAGAGGCTGCTTGTAATAAAATAAGCAAAGACTCCAGAGAATGCTACCCTATACTTGCTTCTCAATAACATCAGCATGTGCCAGCTGAGGCCTGGCCTGGCTTTCCTACCAATCTTTGCTCCATCAGGCCAGCAATAATAGATGGTTTTAATTCAGTTTCTAGAATTAAAAAAAGTATTCATATTAGAAAGACCACCCCATGCAGTCATATGTAGTAGAAAGTTCAGCCTATGTTAAAAAATAATGAATAGTTTCTCTGTTATTAGACTAAGCCTCTGTTTGGGGAGTACTGGATAATGGGTCATTCAGCATTAGGTGTAATTTTTTCTCACAAGGCCCTTTAGATCCACGACCAGTCAATGATGTAATCAATAAGATATCATTGTTTGGGCACTGGGTGAATCTATTATTTCTCATAGAAAAGGATACTAGTAATTATTTACTGGAATTCCAAGCATCATCTAAAGAGAGAAAGATTAAAATGAATGCTGATGTCTTGAGTTTCTTGGAGGTAAAATTTTCTTTCCCAATAAAAGGGCATCTAATCCATTTAAATAGTTACAGTAATAGAAACAAAATAAAAACAGCTTAGAAGTAGTCAAAGATATTGGCAATAAGGTATTCTGCAAACAAACAAACAGAACAGCAAAAGACCCCAAGCCAAAAAAATATATATGTTGAAAATATCTTATTGCTCTACTGGAGACTCATAATTACAACTAGGAACATTAAATAGAGAATATATAAAGTTCTGCTGATTCTGTATACTAGCCCATCGGAGATATGGCATCCAATCCTGAACTTTCATTTTATAGGAGACAGAGGCAAGGAGAGGCTAAATAAATGACTTGCCTAGGGTCAGTAAATATTTGAATAAGAATTTATACTCAGATCTTCCTGACTCCAACTTTGTCCCTCTCCAGAAAGAGATTGGAGTAGAGCTCTTAAACTGGACTCTGTGAATTAGAAAAAAAAAACTGATAACTATTTCATTATTGTTTTTCTTTGTAATCCTTTGTATTTTATATATTAGGTTTTTGCAAGGCAAATGGGATTAAGTGGCTTGCCCACAGGCCACACAACTAGGTAATTATTAAGTATCTGAGACCGTATTTGAGCCTGACTCCAGGACTGGTGCTTTATCCTCTGCGCCACCTAGCTGCCCCTTGTATTTTATGTATTTAAAAATGTTTTATTTTGGTAAATCTTTAGGCTTTACCAGATTACCAGAATAGGTTAAGTACCCTAAACTAGATGATCTCTAAGGTGACAGAGTTCCAGATTTTTCTAATATACTTATTATGTTGTTGTTTGTCCTTTGTTTTCAAAGAGTGCCAGTGACAGCACAGGGTGATGTCTTGAATTATGCATGAATTGTATTTTAGTGAGGCAGTTTTGAAAAGTTATCATCCTTTGAAAGATCATCATTCTCTCCTCCAATTACTGGACTCCAGTGGCAAGTCAAAAGTCAAGATGACCAGGATGCAGTGGACCTTGGACTTTATATGCTATATTTTTTTTGGCAGAGCGAGGTTAAGTGGCTTGTCCTAGGTCACACAGCTAAGTAATTAAGTGTTGAATGTCAAATTTGAACTCAGGCCCTCCTGACTCCAGGACCAGTGATCTATCCACTGTGCCACCTAGCTGCCCCTTTTCTTTCACCTCCCAGTGCTCTGGCCTTTTATAGTGGTTGACTGTGTTTCTTCATAAATGTTGAGTTGAATACACACTCAGATACAGCTGTGTTAGTGAGCTTGGCACACTACAGAGATAGTTAATGATTCCCAGCTGTTTGTGGGGATGGTATGAGAGAAATATTGCTGTTATTTGGGCTCTTGGTCTATGAATTAGCAGAAAGTTATAGTTTCAAGGCTTGTCAACTTGGCAAACTTCACAAATGCTGAAATCACGGGTCACTCAAAAATAAACTATTACTTATTTAAACCTTGGGGTCTCAGAAAGATAAAACAAAGTTTCTAACAAGTTGTTCTAGAAAAAGGCTGAATTAAGAATTATTTTTTCTACAAGATGTGAAAAGTTTCATAATATAACTGCTAAAAATCAATTTAGAGCAGAGATTCTTCAACCTGGGGGGGGGGGTCCATGACCTTAAAAAACATTTTGATAATTGTATTTCAATATAAATATTTTCCTCTGTAATTCTATGGATTTAACCTTTTTAAATATTTGAAAACAGAGAAAGGGTTCATAGTTTGCATCAAATGGACTAAGGACTCCATCACACACACACACACACACACACACACACACACACACACAAAATTAAGAACTGTGATTTGCATCAAGAAATATCAAGTGCCAGAAATGTGTGGAATGCAGAAAAATGTAGATTTAAAGTGCATCTGTGACCAAAAACTAGGGCACGAATAGTTTTATTCTTAATATTTGATGTGTGATTGATAGTAAGAAAAATATAAAATCTAAGGAAAGGTAAAAAGGACACAATAGATTTAACTAAATGATCTCTAGTGTACATTTTTTTTTACTTAAGAGCATATTATTTCCACAAGAATAGTTTTTTTCTGTGACTTTTTTAATATTTAAAATTAATATAGAAGTTAGAGCTGTTTTTCTTTATTTATATTTATCCAAGAAGCACCTTTATCAATCTCCCCTTTGTCTCAATAAAAAATTTATACAACTCAAACTGTTCCAACACAGCATTTGGAAAACCATTTAGAATTTTATTAAGAATGTATAACATTGTACAGGTATTCAAATACTGGTATGATACATAAATACCTTACTGAAAGGACAACACCTTTAAATATATTGACTGCTTTGTCTGTTAAATAGACAGGAATTTGTGAACACATCTATTATACAGAATTTCTCATTCAACAGAATTCACTGTATCCATATCAGCAAAGCAGCATGAGCATGGGCTATTGGTTAGGATGAGGAAGTAGCCTTGTTATATAGAACTGAATGTTACAGTGATTTCCTTAAAAAAAGAAAACAAAACAATAAAACACCCCCCCCAAAAAAACCCCAAACCCATCAAATCTTATTCATACCTCTTAAGTTTTATGCTACATTTAAATTTGAAATCTTCTCATGTATTTTGACTTAACTGGAATGTGTATGGTGTGTGAACATCTCATCTTTCTGTTACGATTTTTGTTTTTTGTTTAGAATTTGACAGAATTGATAACTTTTAAAATAATTAAAAATCTGTATTTTAATGTTGATTGATCCTACATGTGAGATTTGAATATAAGCTTTGTATTTCATACCAATGATTTTGTTTAACATCACATTAAGTTTCATGGAAGAAAGAGTCCTAGATCTGGAGACAAGTCCAGGGTTATAGACCAAGGTTTGCTTGTTGGCCCCAGTTTCTACATCTTCAAATGGGATTGATTAGATGAGCTTTGTAAATCTCTTGCTGCTCTAATTTTCTTTGAATCTTAAAGACTTCTTAAATTCATTATGATTTTGTGAAATAAAATAGAAACTGTTACTTCATTTGGAGCCAAGGATCCTAACATTCAAAAATAGATTTTTTTTACAACTCCCTGCATCACTAATCTTCTGTTTTCTTAATCTTAAAACATATTAGCCTGTAGGGTTTAAAAAATATGCAATCTGAGATGACTCTTGAATTTTACAGTTTTTGAGAAATGAAAATTTCATATCTTTTTCTGTTTCTAGAAGATAAACATATACCAAATATTGCTAACTGTACTTTTTCCTAATGCCCCAAATTGATGGAGAGAAACTAAGTAGACAAGTATACTCTCAGAATGTTTACTGTAAACTCTTAAGAGGCTGCAGGTCAGAGAATAAGGGATAAGTGTAATACCATAATGGCCCTTCCTGGTCTTACTTGAAAATCATTCATCTTAAAAAAACACAAGTTATGAAGTCAGAAATAGGAGTTCTTTTGGATCCTATATAAATTTTAAACTTACTAAAAACAAAGTAAGATGAGTAATGGGTTCCCAACACAAACATCCTACATTGGGATGATAGGAAGCCCCTCATATTTATTTATCTGTTAATTTAAAAAAATGTTTATTTAAAAATATGGAGATGCTAAGGAAAAAAGTATTTCAGCTATGCTAGAAACAAAGAGTAAAAAAAAAAAAATCTCTCCCCCTGTATTTCTGCAGAAGCTGATGGGTTTTTTCCCTTCCTGTAGCCTTTAAGAACAATTCCAAGGAAAGAAATCCTTTGAGACAAAGGCCTCTGATGAGCTCAAAACTACTTACCTCATTCTGCAACAAAGGAGGATTGACTATTAGATCAAGTATCAAAGCAAGAACGGGAATCGGAAGAAATTATTGGATATCTATTTCTTAAAGGAAACTAACTGCTCAAGCACATAAAAAAATCACTCCCCACATGCTTTTTGGAAAGGAGACTAGAGATGAACATGCAAATGTGTAAGTTAATAGTGGGGCACGTTTGGGGGAAGAGTACCCATTTAGCATTGGGAAGTCATACCTTTCACTGTAGTGCCCCTGTGAGATGCCAACAAAAGGGATTCTGACTTTGACAACCCCCAATTTCTCAAAAGTCCTGACTAGTTACAGGCTGCTGCTGTTTGTAGTTTCATGAGCCAGAGCCCGCTTGACCCCACAGATCTTGTGTCCCAGCTCAGTAGGAGCTCCTTTTGAATCTCCTGGGTGTTACTGTGAAAATATTACACTTTAATCCCTCTTTACTTCGGTTTAATTTGAATCTACTCCAGACTGAAAGTTGATCTCTCACAGACCCTTTCCCAAGGGGAACTCATGGAGCAAACTGCCCCAAGCCCTGGGCTTGGGGTGACAAACTAGCACAGAGAACAAAGCTTCTATATTAATTAGGTCTTCAGGGACACTTAACCCTGTTCTCCACTCCGCCCTCTTCCACTCTGCTCCCCCGTCCTCCGTTCCATACGCAGTTTTGTTCTATTCCTGATACACTGTTATCCGAAAGGGTCAACCTCGTGATTTCCAGTTAGGTCATTCAAAGTCGAAGGTTTCAGCTCTCCCAAATCTCGGTCCTTGATTTCCAATCCAAAAATGTTAGACCAGGAGGAGGAGCGAGAGGGGCGAGGACCAGCCGGTTGGTGGGGAAGGAAAGGATTGTGTCTGTGCTCTATTCCTGTATCTATGAGCTACGTTGATATTATGTCCAGCCCCGGGCCAGGCCTGCCAGGCAAGGCCAATTATACCAGTGACTAAACGTATTGACTTGCCTGACCTCCTGCTCTAATCCCGTCGGGTCTGACTTAATCCCTCACGCGGAGCAGGGGTAAAAGATCACCCCGCATCCCCAACCCCAGGAGCCAGTTGTCCCCGGCCCTGGTGCTGTATGTGTGTGAATGCATGTGAGCGTGTGTACTAAGCAGAGACCTTCTGAACCTGGACCCTCTGCAGGTGGGTCTGGCTGAGAGGGACTAGGGGGCGACCGGCGGGGAGAGCCCTCCACTTCCACATCCTAGTCAAAAATCTCCACGGCGTCTGCACATCTGTAGTTGCTTTTGCCTCTGCCTGTCAGAGTTCGAAGACCTCCGTCTGATTAGGGGCTAGGGGCAGCCGGGGGACACAGCAGTTCCTTTCATTCAGGTGATGGTGCGGCGCCACAGGTGTCCTTGGTGGGCCGTCTGGGACTTTCTCCCAAAGGCTGCCTTCTTGAAAAGCTTCTCTGCCCCAGCAGCCCTCCTAGCTTTCGAAGCTGGAACCGCTCCAAGTCTGGTGGATTCCACCTTCTTATCTCTGGTGCGCAGTCTGAGCTATGGGAAGATTTTCCTAGCCAGGGTATGGCTCACCTGTGTTAGGAGAGGAGGAGGGTGGCAACTTTCCGAATTAGATGAAAGATGAAAGCTATCCGGGCTTTGGAGGGCGCTTGCCAACTCTGGTAATCGATAGTGAAGCCCGCTCCTCGGGGGACTCGGACCTGAACTAGTTTGTTTGCGCGAGATGCATTTGGGGTCTTGCTCTGGGTTTATCCGGTCTCCCAGCCTGCTCCCCTTTGCATGATGCACCATGAGTTATTTTCTGTCCTACTGCAAGGCTCACGGAGGCGCCATCCTCACCCACTACCAGGCCCTGCGCGACGAGGGCTTTCTGTGCGACGTGAAGCTGGAGGCTGAGGGCAGCGAGTTCCCTGCTCACCGCTCCCTCCTGGCGTGCTCCAGCGACTACTTTAAAGCTCTATTCAAGAGCTACACGCAGGAGTCTCGGGCCCCCGTTATCCACCTGCAGGTGCCCTCGGCCACCGGCCTTCAGCGCCTCCTGGACTTCATCTACACGGCCTGGCTGCCCCTGTCTGTGGACACGCTGGAAGACACCCTGGAAGCCGCCAGCTACCTGCAGGTGAGCGAGGCCGTGGGTCTGTGCAGCCGCTACCTGGTGCGCCACCTGGGCCCGGAGAACTGTTGCTTCGCGGCCAACCTGGCCGCCCGCTTTGGTCTGGCCGACGCTCTGTCAGCGGCCGAAGCCTTCATCGGACGCCACTTGCGAGAGCTGCTGGACAGGGGCCCCGAGGCGGCGGGTCTTCTGGAGCTCAACCCGGGCTCGCTCAAGGCGGTGCTGGGCTCCCCAGACGTGCCGTACGTGGCCGAGGCCCGGCTACTGAGCCTGGCCCTGAGCTGGCTGCTGCAGGACCCCGCGGCCGAGCGCCTTCCGCACTGCTCCGGGCTTCTGGAACGCGTCCGCTTCGGCCTGGTGCCCCCCGAGGTGCTCCGTCGGGTCTACTCGGGCTCGGGGCTCAGTCTCCCCGCCCGAGTGAAGGGTCTCATCATTCAAGCTATCAACTACCACACGGCCGCCTCCCGCCAACCCCTCCTGCAGAGTGAGCAGACGAGCTGCAGGAGTCCCCAAACCCGCATCTTACTGGTCGGGGGGCGCCGGGCCAAAGCAGCGCTGACTCCAAGCGCCGAAGATGCTCAGATCCCCAGGGGAGCGGAGAGAGGCGACGCTGGCGGAGCTGCAGAGCCACAGGCCGAAGAGGAGGCGCCGGAGGAAGTGGATGAGTGGGAGCTGACCCAAGACGTGGTCTCCTTCGACGTGTACAACCACCGCTGGCGCAGGCTCACGAGGCTGCCCACCCCGTTGCAGGGGCACTGCGTGTGCACTCTGGGCAACTTCCTTTACGTCTTGGGAGGGGAGAGTCCCGCAGACGGCTCTGCTTCTCTTGCTCCGGCCGCCCCAATGGACGCCACGGCTCAAGTGCACCGCTATGATGCGCAATTCCACGTGTGGGCTCCTGTGCCTGCCATGAAAAAGGCCCGGGCCCACTTCTGGTGCGGAGTTGTGGGCCACAACCTCTTAGCCGTTGGTGGTGTGGGGGCAGGCGGGGCCGCCCTGGCTTCTGTGGAGGTATACGACCTGGTCCGAGACCGCTGGACAGAGAGCAAGGAATTACAGCAGCCAGTGTATGGTCACGCCGGAGCCATAGGGGCCTGTGGCACCGTGTACATATCTGGAGGCAAGCTGGGAGGGAGGCCGGAGGATGGAGGCTCGGAACGGGGCGGCAGCAGCCGGGACGTGTACGCCCTCAGTCCGCAGGACAGGGCGTGGAGTAAGAGGGCCCCGATGAGCATCGCCCGCTTTGGGCATCAGATGGCTACGTTGCGCGGCGCCGTCTTTGCTTTTCTGGGGCGCTATGAGCTCTTCTCGGAGATTGAGCGCTATGATCCGAGCGCAGATCAGTGGACTAGGTTGCGGCCCCTGCTCTATGACCGCTTCTGCTATGGGCTTGCCGTGGTGGAGGAGACTGCCCTTCTCCTAGGTGGCTTAAAGTGGCAAGATTCCAGGCAAGTGCCCACCCGCAATGTGGTGGGCTACGATTTGGACCTCGACTGCTGGGAGGATATTGGTTGTGACATGCCCCAGGCTTGGAGTGGCCTGAAGTGCGCCGTGTTGCAACTATCAGAAGAGGAAGAAGAAGAAAGGGTGGAAAAGATAAAGAAAGCAGAAACAGGCTGAAGTGCTCCTTTCATTTCAGGATTCACTTATGACAAGCAGTTATGAAAAATGGGTATTCCTGACTAACACTGTCCCAGAAAAGATAGTCTCTCTCTTCCAATGTATCTTTAAAACCTTATGAGATTGAAGAGATTGAAGGTTATGGAAAAGCAGATAGAATGAAGTACTGAACTGAAGACTGTTTCAGCAGAACATTAAAATAGTCCCAGAAGTTTTCCCCCTTCACTTCCTACTCCCCCCCCCCCCCAAGTTGAGAGAATAAGAATAAAGGAAAAGACAGAGAAGAGGAAAGATATGATTTAGCTTCAGCAGTCAGATTTCTTGGAAGGATATACCTGGGTTTTATAAATTTTGGAGTAGTTATCCTTTATATTGTAAAAACTATCATTCAAAATTGAATTTTACAAGATATTAAATGAAATTTATCTTTGTGCCAAAACTAAAGAAACAAAACAAAAATTAAAGTCACTCAAGTTTTGGAAAATGTTAACAATAATAGACTCCAGTAGAGGATGATATTATTTTAGTAAAGAGTTGAGTGAAACTAAATGGCATAAAATTGCTGGAAGGATAACGATGATTTTTCCTTATCATAGCTATAATTGTGGTTATGCCCTATTTAATCTCTTATGTAAATAATGAACTGAGAATCAAAGTCTTAGGGAAAGTAAATTTTGTGGCATGGCCTTTAGGTAAGGAGTTTTGTTTTCTAAAATTTTCTGTCATGGTTTGGATATACTTTTAGTATCACAAAAGTGATTAGTGTTCTAAATGAAGAGGGTTAAGATGGAGGTCTAACAGTAAAGTATTCTCTGTATCCATCTTCTTTAAGGGAAAGCTTCCCATATATTCCCATGTGGACTTATCTTTTTGTAAATAACTTTTCCCTTCTTTAATACCCCTTCCTCCCATCCTGGGGGGGGGGGGTTACATAACAGAATAGACAGTAAGGTGAAGGTTTATTTTTGTGCAAAATGAACTGGGAAAACCAGTTTTTAAGGTCTCAGAGAGAATATTTGTTTAAACCAAACAGGCTTGGGTCACCCATAGCATAACATTTAGAAAACTTAATATGGCAGAATGACTCCATGACTACGTTACAGGGGTCTGAAATGTGGAAAAGTTTCATATGAATAAATGAAGTGCTTTCTAGGTATTCTTTTAAAAGCTGCATTTGTTCTGATTTCACTCTACAGTGTTTTCTCTTTTCTTCCAGTCTTCCTGTTAATATAATACCTGCAGTAGGTGATCAATAAATGTTTGCAGAAATGAATACAGTTAACCAAGCATTTGAAATGCTATTAAAGAAGGCGTCACAAAAAGTGGTGCAAATGTATGCTTTCATGCCACTACTCTTGAGTGTTTTAATGTATAAAGATTTAATATTTTACTTGCTAACCAAAGTTTAGCCCAAAAAACTGTTGCATAGCAACAGATCTAGACCTTTCCTTTAATTGCCTGGTGGCCACATAATATCACCTGTTCTATGTGATTATTCATCCACTGCTGTCAAATATTTCTGTTGGATATATTTATATGTTTTTGGTCCATTAAACAACAACAGGCCTTTAAATGCTTGTTAGAAGAACACACTTCATTTCAGGACAAGCATTTTTAAAAACTAAATGTACAAATCCACAAATTTAATGTGTCAGTGTCTGTGACAGTACTCATGCAGTAAGTAAATGTTGTTGGCTCTGTGTGTGTGTGTGTGTGTGTGTATGTGTATATATGTGTGTGTGTATGTGTGTGTGTTTTTGTGCTCATGGCACGCATGTTTTACAAACATTTTTAAAATGACAAAAATAATACACTGGATCTCAAATCCTATCCCATATGAACAGTAAGGAAGTGATTCCTCATCCATTTTGATTACATTTAGAAGTACTGAAAATGGGCTGCAGAAAGGCCACTTTCCCTGTACAATTGTGCAAAGTCTGCAAAACAATAGCAATTCAAATGTAATTTTTAAAGCAAACAAAAGAAGGCTCCCCTGTGTAGCTTTCACTTCCTCTTCCACAGTGAGGATAATCACTGGAAAGTATCTGAGCTCTTCAGGATTAAAGTACATTCACTGAGCTGAACAGGCTACAGTAATAAAGCTGATTAAAAGTAAGTCTCAAGATAGACAGTCAAGGGGAGGAGGGTGACCCCTCCTCTGAAAATATCAAATTGTGACTTTTAAATTATGCAGCCAGACACTGAGAAGCAGCACAATCATCATCATGCTGAGATCACGTTCAAAAACAAGCTAATAATTATAAATATATGAAGAGGAGTTTCCCACATACACACTCCATTTTATAGAGCAGTTCAAGAATATAAGAAAAATATCCATTGATTTCTCACACATATAACTCACTAAAACATTTCTGAATAGACAGTACCTTTTTTACCCCACACAGAGTACATTTAATTTTTTTCCTCAATATTTCCCCAATTTTTAAAACATCAAAACTTTATCAGTTATTTTTGCTTCCTTGTTTCTAAATATAATTACTTAGTTTAATTCATAGATGAGGAAAACAAGTAAGCTAACTGTGAAATTCATTTATTGAATTTATACTTGGTGACTTTTTTTTTGAATTGCAATTCCAAAATATGAGGTTGGTGTTATTTTTGCAGCTGCCTTATTGGGTGAGTTAAATCTATTTAAAAAAAATCAATTCTCAAATTCCTATACATTCTCACAACATCCCATTACTAGAAAAATAAAGAAAGATTTAAATCAAGAAAAAATAAAGCAGCTATCTCTTTGATTTTGGTCTTTTTTTTTTTACAAAAAAAACTTACAAAGTTTTCCCCTGATATACCATTTAGTATTCCCGTAGATTTGCAATAATAACATTTTCATTATTTAGATTTCAAAAGTTAATTAACTATTAAGACATGGATATCTGATACCTGAACTTTTCTTATAGAAATGATTTTCTATTCTGCTTAACTCTCTTTTGTACTAACCTACATTTCACAAAAATAAAACTACAGCATTAAACTTTGTGCAGTGTTTAAGAAAATTCTTAGCACATTTTAATAAATATAAAAGATTTATGTTCTTTCCCACAAGTTGTCTGCATCTGAAAAAAATGTGATTCAGTTCTAAAGTTTTGTTTCATATAAAATTAACGTAAAGGGACAGTAAAGGTCCAATAGTAAACCATCTTCAGTATTTACTACTTGAGGTCTTTCTGTCTCCACAGCTATTTGCAAAAATTAATTTTAAATTATTAAAGACAGTTTATTTTGCACAAGGTAAACACAAGCCGAGCACTGGTCGCATATAAAATATACAAATGTTCATTAAAGACCATGATATCATGAGGTTTACTTTATGTAGTTCAGCAACATTAAAATATAATTTACCAAGTTTCCCACACATGAATATAAAAACTACCTTATGCACTTGTTCAAAGGACAGGAAGGTGCCAGATGGTGTGGAGACAAGACTCTTAGACATGCGTTTCAATGTATGAATGGGTATGCACTAGAGAGGATATAAGTACATCTACTTCAGAAGGAACATTTAATGGGTCATTTGGGGTACTTTTTTGACAGATATCCAAGAAGAGGTCAAGGTACATCTCTTTCCACTCTTGAAAGTCTTTAGATGTCAAATCTGGATTGTCTAAAACTTTATCTATAATGGCTACTTCTCCTTCTCTAGCCTGAAAAAGAAACAGTATAATTATTATTATATTTCATTGAAAACTTTTGGTTAACAATTCAAATTCTTCTATTATCTACATTCTGATAATTAAATAGTTTCCTTTCTCACATTTATATTTCTGATATGCTTCCCATTACATTCTTTTTTTTTTTTTTTGCAAGGCAGTGGGGTTAAGTGGGTTGCTCAAGGCCACACAGCTAGGTGTGTGTCTGAGGCTGGATTTGAACTCAGGTACTCCTGATTCCAGGCCTGGTGCTCTGTCCACTGCACCACCTAGCCGCCCTATGATCCTTTCTTAATCCTAGGCACAAAAATAAGTCACACCTGTATTACCCTCTCCTAAACTTATTGTTAATATAATAAATTCTACTCTTTTACTGGTCTCCTGCCACCCAGTTAGCCTATCTTCTAGGTTATTTCCACTAAGCATGTTAGTAATTTCCCCCAGAGGGGAATTGGCTAAAACCTTGAACAAAAGCAACCCCCCTAACCCCCATTTCCCATTATCAACAAATTCTTCTAAAACCTTTTATTTACTACTTCTTATTATCATGATTTCTGCAATCCATACTTCTGCAACCTACTACTACTCACCCACATTTACAGGGTCAGAAGAATTTGGTCTATTTCTTTCTTTCTGGTGCCATTTCTAAACCTTTTCTCTATTTCTACCCCCTTAAAAATCCTTTCTATTTTGAGGTCCATACAATTGATTTATTACACTTTCCATCTTTGTTGTTATCATCCAACAATCTTGACTTCTTGAGCTATCTAGTCAGCTTTATCAATGACTTTAGTACTTGGCTCAGATTTCTCTATCTCTCTTCTCTCTTACCATTTTCATTTAGATGATCATATCCTGACTTGTCTCATTACTACTTCCTTCACCCCATATTAGCTATATGCCATTTAACTTCACCCTCTATAAATATTGTTCTATATTGAAAATCATGAATTTATAAATACTACTCTGTAACCAAAATTCATGGATCTTAGTATTTTCATTCTTACTGACAAATTTCATTGGCTCCCTATTTCCTCCTGGATCAAATATAATATCCTCTGTTTGGCTTAACCCTTCATAATCCAGCCTCTTCTTTTCCATTCTTCTTATACTTTACTCCTTTCCATGTATTTTGCAATCCTGTGACTCTGACTCCCTTTCCTGTTTCTTGTACGCAGATATTCCATCTTCCAACTCTTGAGTATTTTCAGTGTCTGCCACCATGCCTGATATGTTCTCCTCCTCATCTCTGCCTCCTAGCTTCCTTTGAGTTTCAGCCAAATTTCTACCTTCTTCAGGGTTTTCCCAGCCCTCTGTAATCTGAGACTTCCTTCAATTTAAGCATACATGCTTTATTTCAATGAGGAGCTAGAAGTGGTTATGTATTTAAGAGTTGGGTCAGCATAGTAGATGGGCTGGGTCTGAAGTCAAGAAGACTCACTTTTATGAGTCCAAAACTGGTCTTAGACACTTACTGTGTGACCCTGGGAAAATCACTTAACCCTGCTTGGCTCCATTTCCTCATCTGTAAAATGAACTGGAGAAGAAAATAGCATACTACTCCAATATTTTTGCCAAGAAAGTCCCTTGAACAGTATATGCTAACAGTCCACAGGATCACAAAGAGTGAGACTATTGAACAACAACAACACAAGCTGCTAAGTGGTGCTAGAGATGTTATAAAATGAAAATTTACCTTATATTTATATTTAAAAATATAAAATTTACCTAATAACAATTTACTTTTTTTTACCCCTCAGAATTACTTTTCAGTACCATTTACTCTTTAACTTTTAATCATTTGACTCATTATATTCTCCATAATAACTGATTTCTTCTCTTCCCAAACTCTCAAGTATGTTTAATTATGTCTGACTCATTGTGGCCCCAATTGGGGCTTTTTTGGCAAAAATATTGGATTGGTTTGTCATTCCTTCTCCAGTTCATTTTTATAGATAAGGAAACTGAGTGAAATCTGAGGCCAGATATGAATACAAAGATGAGTCTTCCTGACTTCCATTGACATTCTATCCATTGTGTCCACCTAGCTGTCCCCAAGCTCTCAAACATCTATTCATTCCTTTTGATTATGGTAGATGACAACTTTTTATTTCTTTAAAATTGAAGTCATCTAACACTCCAGGTATTAAAATCCAGTATCTCTGTTTTTTTTTGGTTTCTTTCTTTGTATCAGAGAAGTATTCCTGTTGCTCAGTAAAGCAATTTTTTTTAAGTTTTTGCAAGGCAAATGTGTTTAAGTGGCTTGCCCAAGACCACACAGCTAGATAATTATTAAGTGTCTGAGGCCAGATTTGAACTCAGGTACTACTGACTCCAGGGCCAGTGCTCTATCCACTGTACCACCTAGCTGTCCCAAAGCAAATTTTTATGTTTGCTTTTTATCCCTCATTATTTTTTTTTTTTAGGTTTTTTTGAAAGGCAAATGGGGTTAAGTGGCTTGCCCAAGGCCACATAGCTAGGTAATTATTAAGTGTCTGAGACCAGATTTGAACTCAGGTACTCCTGACTCCAGGGCACATGCTTTATCCACTGTGCCACCTAGCCGCCCCTCCCTCATTACTTTCCATCTACCCTCCTAATTTGATTGCCTGCCTCTCAATCCCTTATAACATTGCTAGATTCATATGTTCTATGTTTAGATCTGATTATATCATTTTCTTCCTTAAAATAAATCTTCACAATTAGTTTGTTTGACATTCAAGACCCTCCCATTTTAATTCTACTCTTTACCTTATGTCTTCCTTCCTTTCAAATAGTCTATACTCCAGCAAAACTGGTCTTTGTCCCCCAAACACAAGCTCTGCATTTTGAACCTTGTGCTTTTGATCATTCTGCCCTCATATGGCAGCAAAGTGGTTCAGTCAATTGAGCACTGAACCTGGAGTCAGACTTGGGCCTCAGTCTCATAACAGCTGTGTAACCTTGGGCAAGTCACTCGTCTGCCACAGTTTTCTCCCCTGAAAATAAGGATACCATTAATACTTACCTCTCTGAATTGTTGTGAGGATCCAATGAAATAATATTTGTAAAGCATTTTGCAAACCTTGAAATACTTTATAAAGGTAACTATTTTTATTCTTATCTTTAAGCAACTCACTCTGAAAATTATAACACGTAGAATATTTATCTTGGGAAATTAAAATTAGACAAAGAAGACTCTGTATTTTCTGCAAATTTTTATATTATTTCCTGTTTCTCACCTACAGCTAAGTCATAAAGGATTTGACAACTATCTGAGTTCTTAATGAAAAGTTAGAATCACATTTTCTCCTCCCAATATAATGACAGGACCATGTTTTTCTTTTCCTATTCTTTCACACTGATTTCCCATGCCTCCAAAACATTGTCAAAGTCAAAAAATTGAAAATATGCTATTCTGAATTTCTATAACATGCTAGAGCAATTCATTTCTAGTTCAAGAAGGAACTTTTGAAATGGGATTTTTCTCCTCTGCTTGTACATCCTACCTTTAAAGTGCTTTTTAGAATTCGCAGCCTATGCAGTTTTTCATTCACTATTGGATCACTACACCTTTTTATGAAAGATTTCTTGTATTCCAGCTTGGTTGAAATTCGGTGCTCCCCCAGAGGTGACAAACTGGCTCTCTCCAATGCTTTGTATAAATCTTGCAATGAGTCTGCTAGACTTTCTTCTCCTATTTCATCTGCAATGTCCAAAAAAGAAAATGAAGAAAATATTAGCTGCTATTTAACAAATTAAACTAAACCAAAGTCTACTTCAGTCTTTGTTTACTTTTATAATTAAAATGGATCATTTCTGTCTAAATCTGAAAACTAGAATAATAAACTAATTGGAAAACATGTTAATACCATTCACAAAACTGTAAATGGCTGGATAAATGGGATAAAGAATATTTTAGGAAAAGTTTCATTACCAGGAGGGAAATGTCCTGACTGATCAAATATTCTGATGAGTATCATAAATTTAGATCTGAACTTCAGAGGTTATCTTGTCTCACTCTTTCTATTTAAAAGATAAGGGAATTAAGGCCCAGCAATCTTAACTGACTCCTTAATCTCTTAGAGAGTCACTAGTAGAATTGGGACCTTGTTCTGCCTTTCAAGAGAGGGTTTTGATTTATATAAACTTGTTGACAATTTTTAAAGATTTCAAGTGCAAAAATAATGCATAAATCAATCATTTTTGATGATTCAAAATGCACTTCATCATTCATAGTGCTTTGAGTCAATATTATGAAGATAAATTATTATTATAATGAGATTAGATGTGCTGGTTAATACAAGTTTCTGATTAAAGAATGTCTTTCTCTAGAATTCATAGCAGCTAGTGTTGATACTTGTGAAAGTATCTTTGACTTGTCAAAAATTTTCCAAGAGTACAGCAAGCAAATTATAGAATATCACATTCTATAGTAAGTGGTAAAATTACCATAAAATATAATAGTGTATAAACATGCCATATCTTCAAATTAAAAGGAAAAATGGAACTTAAATTAGAATGCTAACAGAAAGTTTTTATAAAGATAATAGTGAATAGATTCTTTTTTCTTTCTTACTTTCCTCCTCTCTCTTCCCCTTCCTCCCTCCCTTCCTTCCATCTTTCCTGTCATACCTGTATTGCTTTTTAGAGTTAGATAAAGTCTCTCAACCTATTTTTCATTTTCCTCTTTTCACTGAGATATACTATAATTCTAAGGTACTTTTATCTATTATAAGTAACATACACACACATATACACATACACCCCTTTGGTCTAGGAATAGAGAGTTCTATATGAGACAATATCAAGTTTTAAAAAACTTCTTATCATTACTGTCACTCTGGAGAATAATAAGAAATTTGGTCTGTGAAAGTAGAATTCAGTGCTTTCTGTGTTCTTTTAAAATCTGGATTTTTGTGCCTAATGCGGCTGGCAATTTATTTATTGTCTAGTGATAGCACTTGTGATTGGTTCACATAGCTTTCAAAAAGTTCCATAACTGTTCCAGTATTTGTTTGAATTTGACATGCAATAGTAGATTTTAATGTGAGAAGTCCTAAGAATGAAGAGTAGGAGAAAGTAACAAATATCCTAGATGCCAAACCACTGTATTATCAAAATCATCTTTATATTATCTTCACTTAAAAGGATGGATCTATTTCAAAATTAAAGAAGAGCTTCATATGAATTTCAAATTCAACTATTATTCTGAGGCAGTATGTTCCAACAAGTGTGATTTTAGTCAAGCAGACCTATCATCTCTCCATTAGGAAATTACTTGAGGTTACCAGCATTTTGCATTAGCATCACTGAAACAAATCTTATTTCCTGACATTTATTAATCACCCAATGGGCATGATTGCACAATGAATCAAGGGGCTGCCTTTGAAGCAGAAAGACTGGGTGCAAATCTTATGTGACCATTGGATAGGTCTCTTAATATTTCAGTGCCCCCAGGCAACTCTCAGATTAGTTAGAGATGAGTTCCTGATCTGCACTGGTAGGAGTTTCTTGCATTGATGGAATCACAGGTCTGCACCTGAAAGAAAATAAAATAAATGTAAGGGGACTCCATCGGGGAAGTTTCTCATAGAATATGGACAAACTCCATGGTAGTGATGGTGGTAGAGGAGGGGGGCAGTATTCTCATAAAAATGATGGAGATCATTTTGTTTCAGCCCTTTTCCTGTATAAACACCCACTATGTGCTTAATGTTTCTACAAGTGAATATTTACTTTTTAGATACTGGGCTAGGCTAAATTCCCATCCCTAATTACAGATGTTCCTTTACAGATCTCTATTTCTTTTAATCCTTTCTAATCTCAATGTTTTTTAATGCCATGAAATGGGATGAGTGAATGGGATGCCCTGAAAGGTAGGAAGCCTCATATACTAAGAAGAAGGTAGTGATTTGACTGCAGATAATAGTTTGGAAGGAATGCACAGTCATAAGGTAGGTAAGAAAATAAGAGTGGAGTTCTAGAAGCTGGGATAAATTTAAAGAATAACAACTAAGGTGATAGGGTAGAGAAGAAGTATGATACCATTTCATAAAATCATAGTCCAGCCAAGGACCCTAAAACTATTGAGTCATTCCAGATTCTTGCCTTTAGGCAAGAGCTAAAGCTTAGCAAACTGGGCAAATAAAATATCATGCTAGATTTTTTAGAGTCAGACATAGGAGAGAGATTCACCAGATGTGAATTATAGTAGTTAAGACATAGGGTAGCATGCTCTATTATTAACTTTTCAACTCTAGAAAAGAGGTGAAGGGGAGAATGATTCAGATTATAGTTTTAGAATTTAAAGAAGGCTGGAGTATTTTAGTGGTATAATTTTTTATTTCCTTATGGTTCTGATTTATATTACCTAACATTGTCAATGAGACTCTATGTTGTCTAAAAACATTTTACTCTAGATTTCTTTTCCCATTCTCTAAATAACAGAGATTATCAAGACTGATTCTGCATTTTACAAATTATTAATGTAATTTTACATGTATTAAGTAATTCTGTTACACTGATAACTAAATTATGTCTTTTTCTTTTAAAAACTGGACAAGAGCATCAGTCAATGAGGAATTTTGACAGCTGTCTGTGAATAAGCTTTTCTCATTAGTATATTTAAACAGGGCATCTCAATAGACAGGACATGAACAGACTTTAGAATGTGGTAATAGCACAGTACAAACCTTACCTATCAATGATTATTAATGTCCCCAGATCCAACACCATACACACACACACACACACACACACACACACACACACACACACACACACACAATACAACAAGAAACAGAGTACTGGAACGGAGCAAGCAGGATGGATTATATTACCAGGCCATAAACAAAATGCAACCCACTAACCAGCCTTCTGGACTAAAATAGATTTCTCTTATATTTCAAAGAGAATTCAAAGTCACAATAGGAGCTTACTTTTTTGCATTCAACAACTAAAACACAACACAAAACTCAACATTCAAAACAGAACAGACCTTTATTTTCCATTATTTTAAATTAGTTCCTTTGCCCTTTGCTGGATGGATAGCAGTTAAGCCAAGTTCTGCAAATGTTGTAACAACCCTGGAACTTCTTTTTTTTTTCCTCTTCCTCTTTTTCTTCTTCTCATTTTTCCTCTTCTGGCTTCTTTCTCTTAAAAAATCCTTTCTTTTCTTTCTTCTCTTAAACCCATTAGTTGGTGCTTGGGCTTGCTTAGAGCTGATAAAACAACCTGATGAGCTCTACTTTCGTGAGGACTCAGATTCTAAATGGGCCATATCAGTTAGAATAATACTGGCTCAGAATCTAACTCTTAAGACACATAACAAGGATTTTTAAGGAACTGGTAAATTGTAAGCAAGTATATTTGAATCATAACTATGATATCTCAGGTATTCATTAATGAAATAATGCATTTTCCCATTTCTCACTTTTTTCCCTAATTATCTAAGCACCAAGTGGAAAGGATTATTCTTGTTTATGTTTTTTTTTAAAGTGCAACCCTGAACAGTGGCAAGTTAAGGTTTTTGTTTTGTTTTGAAAAGAGGACAGATAAAGTTTCCTTCCTCCTATAAAATTTCTAGTAATGACAATAGGTCTTATAATTAAGTCACTGATTATTTGTTTGCTGTGTAAGGGAAATTCAGTTCTCATGACAAACTGTAGCAGGTGCTAGGAAACACTATCATTTGTTATTTCATTTACATTCCATTTATTCTGCTAATCTAAGAATGTGATGAGCTAGCAGAAGTTTCTTTTGTTGGGTCCTAAAGTTTGAAAATGTTTTCATGATTGCAAGTAGCAAAGAAAAGCTTATGGGAAAAGTTAGTTAAATTTAAAATAAAAGGAAATTCTAAGCAGTAGATTGGAATTTTAGCAAATGACTTATTGATAAGGTGACACATTTCTCAAAAAGGAAGAGATCTTTCATTGGTACTCTTTCTTGTACGATAAAGTGCAAACTAGGCAATGATGGTATTCTCTCTGTCTTTGTAACTTCTGTTTCTTTGTCCTCATGTGGGAAGAATGAGTCATGCAACAGTTTATGAAGTTTGTCTGATTATTCAATTGTGTCTTTTTCATTCTGATTAGTTGTAGCAGCATTTGTTTAACTTTGGTAAAATGAGAGAGAAAATCAAAACCTAAGTTTCCATCGGAATTTCTCCCTTCCATGAAAATTCTAGGTAAAAAATATGCCATGAGAATCCACATTAAAATTTCTAAAGAAAAGTGCTCTCTGCAGGTGGGGTCAAATTTGAAGCCAAAGGAAAAAATGACTGGTTGTCTTTTGGAAGGGAGGAGCTGATTTAGGAAGAAATATGAAAAATCAAGACAACTAAAATCTGGTCACTTTCTGTGAATCCTTTGGCAAAAAATAAAATATGATTTAAAAAATCCATTGAATTTCAAAACAATGATCAATACATTAATGTTCATTTATGAGGAGGAGATGATATTCATTTGAGGAAGAAGACAGTGTTTATTAAAAAAATTGCTTATGCATCTGTAGAAACAATTATTTTTCCAGAAAATAAGCTATGTTATAAGGCTTCATGTCTCAGGGCTGCACATAGCAGCCTTAGTCATCAAGCAAATTTGGGAGGCCTTCATCCTTATTTAAACAGCAGGTTTTTTAAGTCTCCCAGGTTTGTTATCTCTTTCTATTAATGGTATGAGGAATACTTGTCCTTTTCTTTCACAAAAGACAAGACACTTTTGCAGGAATGTCACAAGTAAATTGGATGTTGATATCAGCTTACTGATGTCATTCTGTGTAAAAGTCTTTTGACATGGTGACATCAGCCTTAAAGAAGGAGATTTTCCTGCATTTCAATAAAAGGTAATAGAAAGTTTTTATAATAATAGGTTTGGAGTTAGAAGAAACCTGTGAAATCTTTTAGTTGTTATCTAATTTTATAGATGTATAGACTGAGGTCCATCCATGTTAAGGAACTCATCCAAGGGCATGCACAAGTAATAAATAACAGAACCAGGATTTAAACAGAGTCAGATTCTTTGACAGTCAATCCAAAACAATCTTTTTCTATGTGAGCTGAGAACACATTGGGTTTTACTTAAGTTTTTGAAATCATTATTTAATATTTAAATTAATCATGAATTATTTATTCAAACTTCTTATGTAGTTAAATGATTAATAACTATAGAATACAAATATAAGCAAAAATGGACAAAGTAGTATAGAGTAATGGAAAGACTACTGGCATTAGAAAGCCTCTATTAACATGGCCTAATGTTAATACAGAGGCAGCATTGTAGATCTTCCTGTTAAACTAGGAGCCAGAGGATTTGACTTTGAATACTAGCTTTTGCACTTACTACCTGTGGAATTTGGTGCAAATTACTGACCACCAAAGCTTCCATTTTCTTACTTGTAAAATGAAGAGGTTGGACTAAGTGACTCCTTATAAGTTGAGTTTTAGCTTTGTCATGAACCATATGACCTTGGGCAAGTCATTGGATAAAAATCTTTCTAAGAAACAGTTTCCTTATCTGTAAAATGAGAAAGTTGACTTTTTATTGGTCTCTGTTATTTATTATTTGTGCATGCCCTACAATAAGTTCCTTAACATATATGGGCTTCAATTTACACATCTGTACAATTAGATAACTGGACTCTAAAATTGCCTGCCGGACTAATTCTACGATCCTTAGATATCTCCTTTACTGCGGTAAAGAATGCCTCAATAGTTTTAACCTGTTGCCATATAGTCAATATGTAAGTCTCTTTTGGTCACAGGCAAAGGATAGTAAATGTATCATTAACTGATGATTGTTCTTAATGTCAATTAAATATAGTTTAAGATTCTTGCCCATGCATCTAGTGCCTTATCCCATTTCTTGCACATAGTAGGCACTTCAATAGATTTTAAAAAATTGAATGACTGAAGAAAGGAAGGGATATTGGAACCCTAATTTAGTTTTAAAGCAACTTCATTACTTCCTGTTAATGGAGTCTAATGAAAATCATATAATGTATTCATTAAGCTTTCAGCTACTTAGAATAGTTTTAATATTGAATCTTTTAGATTTCCAAATCTCTGTTGCTGGAGAATTTACTTATTTCCCCAAATTCACAGACAAAAACAATGGATTTTCCATTGGATTCTTCCTCACCAGGAATCAAAAGACTGGAATTTGGGGAAATTTGATCAGTTGTTAACATCAGCTCTTAGGAAGAGTATCTATGAAAGAACATTGTTTTGCAAATAAGTGGCAATGGTTATATTTAGAAATTAATATGGAGACTCAACTCCTTAATTAGGAAAAACTATCCAAATCATGAAGTTTTGTGTGTGGTTAAAGTGTGGAGATCATTTCAAGTCAATCACATTGCTACTAAATACCAATAAAAAGGCATTTTGATGAATTTCCACATCAATAGCCATCATACTCCAAAAAATTTTTAAGAAATATATTAAAATCAGCAATAGTTAGAAGGCAGGCTGATGTGATTTCATTTAGAACACAGATTTCGTCTGTGAGAAATAAGGATATTTTCCTTCTCTTTAGGAAAGGAATTACCAACAACTATATTTGACATACTATTAAATTATCTAAAATGATTAGATACCAATGGGTCATACATTTTTATTTTTATATAATATATATTTTTACAGATATTAACATTATTCAATACCACACACTGCGGTGACAGGAAGAAAAAAACATTTCAAAATACAATTTTAAATTATCTGTCCTTAACACAGTATGAAATATCCAGTAATTAGCATTGGAACTATTTTGGAATATCTATATTTGAACTAAATAAAAGGAATTTCAAATCCACTACACAAAGAAAGAGAGAGAGAGGCTAATATTGAGCCACAGGGTGCCCAGCACATAATAGTAAACAATAACATCTGAAGCGAGCTTGAATGACATCCAGACAAAATACTGGTCTGAAAAACAAAATTATAGCCCTAAGGAGTCCAAGTGTTTTATAGATAACACTTTATATTTGCCCTATGAGGCAACAACACTTCTAAACAAGTCCCCCCAAATAAGGAGCAACTGGAGATTTTATCTGAGGGAATCTAATAATGCCCAGCATGTGGAATCTTCTTCATCACTGTCATCTAAGTTAGTTTCTGTTACATCAGAATATGCATGATAAAATATTAGACATAGTAAGTCTTAGAACAGGCTGTTTATACCTTGCCATGGTAGATGACACTTAAATTAGGATGATACAACAAATCAACTTTTAAAAATTTTTTAAAAATGCAAAACACACTTATACAGGATTTTATTCCTTTACTTTTCCTGACAGAGGATAGTGAAGAGTCCACAAAAAAGCCAGGATTTTATGGTTACCAAAGCTGATCCCTCTTTATTTCCTCGATGTCAGAAGAATACAATAGAAGTGTCACCAATCAAGAACCCTTGCCTGTTACAACCCTCTTCCCCTTCTGTCTCCCATAGAGAGGGCAGCTTTTCAGTTACTGTTTTCCATCTTGCTTGGCTTTGATTTTTTTGCCTAAGTCCCAGTGTAGAAAGGATGTATTCTTCATAAGATTGCTCTGCCCCTTTAAAATCCCTTTCTGGAGGCCCCAAATGTAGACATTGGGTAGTCTAAACTGATAAAAGTCTGTTTTCTGTTAGAAACATCAAAGAAGGACTTATTAAGTTTTCGGAATGGAGGCCATTAAGTTGCTTGCAAGCAGTTGAAGTTGAGTCTGCGCCGTGTCAACTCTCTCCGATCTAAATTCTCTAAACTTTAGCTTATCAATCTGTGAGTCCATTGGATTCAGTGCCAAGAGAAGTGGATCCGATTTGGCATGGAGAGGTTCTATCAACTCTCGCAGTGTATTAGCCTAATATGATAAAGCAGTGATACAATATGATGAAAGACCTGCGAGTGCTATCATTTCTATATCATATTAGTATTGTATTAGAAACAGAGTCATGCAATATTGATAAAAGAGAAAATAGCAAAATTTGGCAAGACTTGTATATGGTTTTTAGCACCATCAATTCTTCCCTGTCTGCATGCAAGTCTACTTATGCCTAAAAAAGACACTGTTTCCTTTAAAGTGTCTATCTTGGGTATACAAAAAAGTAACCCAAAGCAGGTAAATCTTTTCACAATCTTGATTTGATTTTTAAAATCCATTTTTAAAAAAATATAGCTTCTTTTATAAGAAACAATCTAAATGACCAATCATAATAATCTTATAAAACTGCCTTTCTTTCCTCTATTATGCCTGAGATACATCAGTTCAACAATGATAGGAAAAAGTTATTTGGCTCATTTTGGTATCCAATTATCTATGGAATATCATTCTTAGTAACCTACTCTCTTAGTTCCTAATCTAAGAGGTAATAGAAAACTTGGCCAATGAGAAGTTCCTTCATTTGATTCTCCCAGCAAAGTCATGCACTTTGATAGAAAAAGTGATAGATCCAAGTTTTGAAGAAAGTCCAGCAGTAATAGAGGAAGAATAACTGAATGTGATTTCATATTTGATCAGAAATCACATTAGCTGGGGCATAGTGCCCCAAGGGTATCTTTACCTGGGAAACAGAGACTATAGAATTGAATGATTTAAGGATCAGGAACCATTTTTGTTAGAATATACTGTGGGTCCTTCTTACCTATACTAATATGGCTTTTGAGAACTACAACTTCTGACTAAGGATTGATTTAAATTGTAGCATTTTGTAATACCTATTATGTTACTTGATGAAATAGAGTACTAAAGGCTTGGAAAGGAGAAACTATTAGTGAGAACAGCAGAACATATAAATTTAAAAAACAAATGGAAAGCTTTTTTCCAACTTTTTTGAGAAGTGGGGAAAGAAATATTTCTTACAGTACCAGGGGACTAGAAAATGGGAGGAAGCATAGTCCAGAAATCAGTTAATCTTTCTTTTTGTTTGGAAAAAAGGGTGTTTAGTTGAATATGAAATGCCAATTTCATTTTTTTTCAGAATAAAGAAGGTCAATAATATTTAATTTAGATAAACAGAAAAAATATATTTCATTTATTTAGGTGATATGAAATATAAAAACATGACTGTTCTTTAACAAATATTTACATAGTCCTGTACCAGTTAAAGAAAATATCAGAAGTCTAATTCCAAAAGGAACTCATGTAGTAGACAGCATTTTGGATTTTTAGTCAGAAAGTCCCAGGTTCAAATTCAGTCTTACTAGCTTTGAGATCCTTGGCAAATCACTTACTCTCTGAGATTCAGCTTCCTTATCTTTTTTAAAAGGGGATAAGATAGCACCTACCTTTAACATTTTTTTCCAGGTTCAGGTGAGATAATATATGTAAAGTACTTCATAGACTAATAATGCCAGTCATAATTATTCATATAGTTCAGCTAATTCCAAGTATAAACAGTTTCTAATTTAGATACAGGTATGTCCAAAAAATTTGTAAGTCAGTTTATTGGAACTTAGCATTCAATTTTGCATAGAAACAATGTCATAATTCGTGATTAGTTTTCCTGAATCCCCTCTGAAAGTTAGTTTAAAGGGTAAATATTTTTGAAATAGATTACCAATAACTTTTATTGAACCTAACTTCAACTTATAATAGTGTTTTACAGAAAACAACAACAGTGTTGTGTATGTTTGCAAGTCAACATGTAATTTGTTAAGGGACTGAATTAAAACATATTTGTGAATGATTCCATGTCATAAAATGCAACATTGCATCTTTATATATTGTAGTGAAAATGCAATATAACTTTGTCTTCAGTAGTGATATCTTAAAATGTCATGTCAACTACCTGAAAATATATTTATATCCTGTATGTGTGAGTATCCTAAGGTCTCTGTTGGATCTTTCACTCTATTTCAACTTGGGTATATATATATATATATATATATATATATATTATATATATACATATTATATATATGGATATATATATCCATATATATATATCCATCTTTCTTCTCTTTCTCTTTTAAGCTTTCTCTTTCAAATTCCCATCTTTCTCTTTTTATTCCTCCATCCTAGTTATTCTGAACAGTCTAGATGATATATAATATACTTTTAAAATTTTCTGTAGTATTTTTGGGGGATGTATATTCCTTGATGTTAACTACGAGAAGGGTAAGGTGAACATTCTCTTCAAAAGCCAAGTTACATATTTAAAAGCAGTTTGAGGGAATGGGTAGAATGCTGGCTTGCAGTCTACAAGAGTTGGATTAAGGTCTTGCCTCTCACAATGATTAGCTGTATGACTGGTTGAAAGAATTCCAAGCAATGAATCATCATGTAAGTACCAGTAAAAAGATTATTAGATATGCAAACAGCTTCATAATAAAGACTTCATCCATAATGGTAGCTGTTAGGAATATCTACTGATCCCTAGGGGGCAAAAATACTTTTGAGTCTTATAGGAAAAACCTAGGGGGAGGTGCTTAGAAAAACCTTTTCATTCAAATTTATGAGATGGAAGATAGAAAGGCAGCAATTATAAATCAGAAACACCAGTCAGAGTATGGGACTAAATGCTAAAGAAATGAAGGACACAAATAGACTTGATCTTATCTCTTAAAAGAAATGGCGGGGGGAATACATAGAAAAAAAAAAGAAAAGATTTCTGCAGGTGCTTGGCAAGAGGGAGCCACTACCTCTATTAACCCCATCATTCTTAGAGAGATTGTTCAGGTTCAATATAAGTGAGGGGAGGGCAAAGGAAAATAAATCCAGGTGTGTGCTGGATCCAACTTGTACAGTTGAGAGAACCCAGTTTGAGTACTTATATCTCAGAAATACATAATAGCTACAAATTAGGGCTTGATTTTTTGTTTTGTTGACTTTCTGAACTTCTGAAAGTGTTCATAGTAATGCAGATTCAATTTAAAAGTGTTTGTATACAATTCCATCCTATCTCCTCCAGAATGATTGTTAAACATTTATCAGCACATCTTTTTTATTGCTCTATAAACATTACTTGAACTCAGCCAGAGTGCAGAAGGTTCAGGGAATGAAAGCATCACTAGACTGGAGACCTGGTGAATGTAGGATAAAAATAATAATTTAAAGTAAACTAGTCTAGGTGGTACAGTAGATAAGAGTGCCAGATTTGAAGCCAGAAAGACTCATCTTGCTGAATTCAAATCTGGCCTCAGACACTTCCTAATTGTGTGACCCTGGGTAAGTCACTTAACTCTGTCTCAGTTTTTCACCTATAAAATGAACTGGAGAAAGAAATAGCAAACTCCTCTAATATCTCTGCCAAGAAAACTCCAAAAGCAGTCACAGAGAATTGGACACAATTGAAACAACTCAACAACAATTTCTATATTGCTTTAAGTTTTGCAAAGTGCTTTATATCCATTACTTCCTTTGAGTTCATAAAGCACTTGCCTGTAACCCACTGTCAGTCTCTTTCCCTTTCATGGAGAGGGGGTGGGGATGCATAGATAATGAACAATTGTCATTGAAAAGAAATGATATTTATATAAACATTATGTACCAGACTAAGTGCTTTACAATTATTATCATTTCATTTGATTCTCATGACTGCCTTAGGAAATAGACACTATTATTACCCTCATTTTACAGATGAAGAAATTGAGGCAAATAGAACCTAAGTAATTTGCCCAGTTGCACAGTTATTAAGTGTCTATGGCCAGATCTTAGATCTTCCTGACTTCAATTCCTTTGTGCTACATGGAGTCACCTATCTGCTTTTATAGGCAATAGAAAGATTAAACTTTTCCATTAAAAAAAGTAATTTATGAGATTCATTTGATAGGAAATTTCCTTTATGAATTTGTAATTTAATATTTTCATCCCTGCTAAGACAATAGTGTTGTCTAAAACCTCCCTATTAGATTTAAATAATACATGTTTTGGGAAGGGTATAGTTCAGTGAGTAGAGTACTCGATCTTGAGTTCAAATCTGCCCTCAGATACTTATTAGCTGTGTGACCCTGGGCAAATCACTTAACCCCGTTTGCCTCAGTTTCCTTATCTGTAAAATAAGTTGGAGAAGGAAATGATCAGTTACTCTAGTATATTTGCCAAGAAAACCCTGAAAGGGGTCATGAAGAGTCAGACAGGACTGAAATGACTGGACAACAAGAAGAAATAAAATTGGTATAAAGTTTTAGGTTAAGCTTTCTCTTTCAGATTCCAGTCTTTCTCTTTTTATTCCTCCATCCCAGTCATTCTGAGCAGTCTAGATGACATATAATATACTTTTTTTTAAGGTTTTTTCCAAGGCAAATGGGGTTAAGTGGCTTGTCCAAGGCCACACAGCTAGGTAATTATTAAGTGTCTGAGACCGGATTTGAACCTAGATACTCCTGACTCCAGGGCCGGTGCTTTACATATAATATGCTTTTAAAAGTTTTTCCTCACATTGCATTCTAGCTAAACTGAGACAAATTAAAAAAACAAAAACAAAAGCCTGTATTCATATTATAAAGTGGTTCACCTAAAGCAATCTTGAAATTAAGGGATTGCTAGAAACTTCTAGTAAGGGTAGACAAGGTCTTTTATATTTTAAAGGTACAGTAGTAATTAATGATCATGCAAGGATTCTGCTGCTCCTTTAAAGAAAATACTTAAGCTTGACTAATTTTTATTAAGTTTAGGTTGCCATTACAAATCCCAGCATGCTCATTTACAAGAGAAAATAGAAAACCATCTCAGACATATATCACTCATTTTAGAAAGATTTAGATAACTAAGCATAGAAATTCTAGTCATATTAAGAAAATTAAAAAAATGAATTTCTGTGTTCTTTAGAGTAAGTCTAATGTATTCCGATAGAACTTTTAAATATCAAAATCAGCTTCTAGAAATCAAACAACTTTAGTACATACTAAATCTGTCATCATTATGTCCAAAAAGTGATGCAGCTTGTTTAAGAACTAAATCTGTTGACAAAAAAGCCATTTATTTGTATTTATAGGCCTACATGTCTCTGCACTCATAAACACACACACACATACTTATGTGAAATATATACATAAACATACACATACCATACATATAAATGTACACATATCTATATCTATATATACATATATGCATGCAAAAAGACATTTGTTAAAATGTAATTTTTCTTGGAATATTTCTTTCTTTCTTTTTTTCAGTGGAACTCTTGATTTTTTCCCCTTCTTTTACTTTTATTTAAGGCAATGGGGTTAAGTGACTTGCCCAGGGTCACACAGCTAGGCAATTATTAATGTCTGAGGCTAGATTTAAACTCATGTCCTCCTGACTCCAGGGCCATTACTCTATCCACTGCGCCACCTAGCTGCTCCTTAGATTTGGTTTTAATTTTAAAAGGCTCTTCTAAGATATTGTTTCCAATTAATTGGGCCACCATTTATCTTGGTATATACAGAAGCAGCATGGTATAGTGACAAGATTAATATATAGAGAGATAGAAGTCTTTGTGACTTTGGGCACTACATGACCTCTCTGAATCTTAGTGTCATTAATAAAATAGGGCAATGTTTCTTGTGCCACTGCCCCTCCCCCCCAGTATTGCTGTGTGAGGAATCAATGATTAATTTAGTATATACAGAATGCACTGTAACCATAAAACAGTATCACAAGAATGAATTATTCTTTCTATTTACTTCCTATGACCTTGGGTAAGTACTTAATCTGTCTGGGCTAGTTTTTGCATCTGTAAAAACCAGGGCTTGCAC